>NC_138209.1:34492261-34729761 GCF_964194415.1 Vipera berus
GTTCCTTTCATCTTCAGAAAGTTGTGGCGACGTTTCGACGAAATCCCATCCGTCATCATCAGGCCGGAGTGTTCCTCCTGCTGCTTCCAGGAGCAATGCGTGGTCTGGCTGTTCCTTTCCTTCCAACTGCCGGTGGGGCTGTGTTCTGATTGGGTGGAGGCGTGGCTGCTTTCTGATTGGGTGGGGGTGTCCTCCGACTGGGTGGAGGCGTGGTTGTCTTCTGATTGAGTGGAGGCGTGGCTGTCTTCTGATTGGGTGGATGCGTGGTTGTCTTCTGATTGGTTGGAGGCGTGGCTGTCTTCTGATTGGGAGGGGTGTGTTCTGAATGGGTGGGGTTTTTTGTTGTGTTGTAATATCCTGAGTGTTGTGATTTGGTGTCCTGAGGAGTGGGCTGTGTAGTGGCCTCAGAAGACAACCACGCCTCCACCCAGTCGGAGGACACCCCCACCCAATCAGAAAGCAGCCACGCCTCCACCCAATCAGAACACAGCCCCACCGGCAGTTGGAAGGAAAGGAACAGCCAGACCACGCATTGCTCCTGGAAGCAGCAGGAGGAACACTCCGGCATGATGATGACGGATGGGATTTCGTCGAAACGTCGCCACAACTTTCTGAAGATGAAAGGAACGCGGGAAGAAACCCGAGACTCTAGATCTACACATACAGACACCCGCGAGAATCTACGAAAACAAATATCATACCTCTACGGGGAGGACATCTACCAACTAACCAGGACTTACGAAAAGTCAGAAGTACGAAGAGCAAGAATACTAAGTGACATACCTTTCCTATGCCAATGTCGAGACCAAAATGTAAGACCAAATTGTTTCAAATTGAAATTCCACATCAATACCACTTCAACCAAACGCATTCTAAGAAGAACAGAAATGGCATTACTAAGAAATGAACTCCACAATAAAAGATTTCAATTAGACCAAACAAACAAGGACCTACTAACATTACATCTCAAACTCAGCAACATTATTCACCCGATACTATGGGACAAAGTGAAACAACTGGCGGTTTGGAGAGCAGAAACAGAGACCATCTATAAAAACAACAGACATTCAAAGAAACTCAAACAATTAGAGAACTACAACAACCAAACAACCACATCACAACAACATCTACAACAAGTAGTGCATAACATCTCCCACAGAAGACTAACAACAGCAGAAACAAACGTCCTAGCAAAAGGTTTCAACTTCGCTGTTGCACCAAAGAAAATTCCCACAGAAACCATCATATGTGGAGTTGAAACCAGCTTAACTAAACTCAATGCAGATGAAGCAGACCAAGTCAGACATGAAGTCACCCACATCCTATGTACAAGCAAACCACCCAAAAGCAACCTAACAAAAGAAGAACAAGTAGCATTGCAAAACCTAAGAAAAGACAACAGCATAATCATACTACCAGCAGATAAAGGCAATGCTACAGTGGTAATGGACACATCAGACTATGAAGAGAAACTGTCCAACTTACTCAAAGAAACTACATACAAACCTATATATACAGATCCCACAACCTATCTAGAAAAGACCACCAAGAAAAAGATAAAATCAACTTCTATAAGCCAAGAAATCCAACAAACAATCATTCCTAGGGAGAAGTCATCCAGATGCCCAAAACTATATGGCCTCCCCAAAATACACAAAGATGGAATCCCACTAAGACCCATAGTAAGTTCTATAGGCTCACCACTACAAAACCTAGCTAAATACCTAGCAAAACAATTACAACCTCAAACAGAAATGGCAGCTTCATATGTCCAAAACTCATACCACTTTATAGAATTAGTGAAAAATCTACAGATAGACCAAAAAGACTTGCTAGTCAGCTTCGATGTGGTATCACTATTCACCCAGGTGCCAGTCCAAGAAGCTCTATCAACAATAAGAAGCAAATACCAACCACCAAACCATATTATAGAACTAGCAGAACACTGCTTATCAAACACATACTTCATACACAGAGGCCAGAGATACAAACAAATAGAAGGCGCACCAATGGGATCCCCTCTATCACCAGTTATCGCCAACCTTTTCATGGAAGAATTTGAAACTAACGCTCTGGAAAAGACTACAAACAAACCAAAACTGTGGCTCAGATATGTGGATGACACCTTCGTGATCTGGCCCCACGGAAGAAAGGAGCTAGAAAACTTCCTAACACACCTGAACAGCCTACATCCCAAAATAAAATTCACCATGGAGATTGAAACAAACAACCAGTTACCTTTCCTGGATGTACTTATATACAAAAAACAAAACGGCACCCTAGGACACACAGTCTACCGAAAGAAAACACACACCAACCGTTACCTCAATGCGCAATCACATCATCACCCAGCACAAATAAATTCAGTAGCCAAAACACTAATAACAAGAACCAGACGCCTTGCAGATGAAACACATATACAAACAGAACTACACACCCTGGCAGACATATTGACAGCAAACAAGTTCCAAAAAAACAAAATCACCAATATGATTCAGCAGGGGACTCCGAAACAGAAAAACATCCAAGAAGAAGAACAGAACAACGGACGAGCCATCTTGCCCTACATAAAAGGAACAACCGACAAAATCAGTAAAGTACTACGCAAACATAACATCAAAACCGCATTTAACACTGACAGAAAGATATCAACCATCCTGAGAAATCCCAAAGACAAAATAGAACTGGAAAACCAGGGCATATACCAAATCCCATGCGCCTCCTGTCCAGCAACATACATCGGACAGACTAACAGAAGAATAGAGGTACGTGTAGAAGAACATAAGAACTCAGTACAGAAGAAAGATCACACATCTTCACTAGTACAACACATAAACACTACGGGACACAACATCAATTTTGAAGGTACAAAAACAATCGCCAAAATAGAACATCTCAATAGCAGAATAATCAGAGAAGCCATTGAAATAGAAAAACACCCAGACAGTATGAACAAGCGAGACGACACCTCCCGCTTACATGCCATTTGGAAACCAGCATTGATAGAGAAACGAATTTCAGCAAACAAGGATTTAAAAAACCAACAAACAACCCCAAATGCCACCAGCCCCAGCAAGACTCATCCACACCCAGAACAAAAACTCTCCCACACAGAAGACAGAACAAGTCAAGCAAAAGTGCCATCACCCAAGCAGAAGAACGCTCACACGAACCTGACTGACCCATACCAGAGATACATAGCAGGTCCTCGAACTCGGAGCCAAACCAAAGCTCTGGAGGCCACTACACAGCCCACTCCTCAGGACACCAAATCACAACACTCAGGATATTACAACACAACAAAAAACCCCACCCATTCAGAACACACCCCTCCCAATCAGAAGACAGCCACGCCTCCAACCAATCAGAAGACAACCACGCATCCACCCAATCAGAAGACAGCCACGCCTCCACTCAATCAGAAGACAACCACGCCTCCACCCAGTCGGAGGACACCCCCACCCAATCAGAAAGCAGCCACGCCTCCACCCAATCAGAACACAGCCCCACCGGCAGTTGGAAGGAAAGGAACAGCCAGACCACGCATTGCTCCTGGAAGCAGCAGGAGGAACACTCCGGCCTGATGATGACGGATGGGATTTCGTCGAAACGTCGCCACAACTTTCTGAAGATGAAAGGAACGCGGGAAGAAACCCGAGACTCTAGATCTACACATACAGACACCCGCGAGAATCTACGAAAACATATATATATATATATATATATATATATATATATACATACATACATACATACATATATATATATATGTATGATAATACATATTATCATACATATATATATGTATGATAATATGTATATATATGTATGTATGTATATATATGTATATATGGAAATAACCATTGAACAGCTAACCTATTACATAGTAGTTTATGCTCATGTTCAGATCTGGTAGCACATAACTGCCCATACAGTACATTATTATCAAAATGCTGTTTCAGCTCTATGAGAAATTATATGAATTCTATGTGTGAAAATATTAAAACATCATACTTTTCATTAAAATATGGTATATTAAATTTTGCCTCTTCTAATATTTTAAATATTAAGAGTTGATTATGATTGTTATCATCATCTTCAGGTAAAAATTACTATGAGAACTCTCCACACGAGGTTAAGGAAAATATTTAAAGGAGTGAAATAAAAATAAAACATGGGCCAACAAAATTTCTTCAATGTGATATATGAAAAAGAGCTGTCTTTCAATACAGATAAGGAAATATACAAATAATAAACATATATTCAAATGAAGGATTATTGAGAACCTCAAAACATAAAATTTAATTTAATTGTAAGGACAATGGAAGCGAACAGAAAAAGGAAAATGCATACTGCTGAAAGTCATGAAGTCTTTATGTCATTTTGCTTTCCTTCTTGATGAAAAATAGTATTGAAACTCAGGCCTTTTCATTTTCCTCAGTGCAGTGACATTTGAGAGTAGTAAAACAGTACAATGCCATCTGACTTCTTTGTCTGTTTACAATGGGAAATGTCATCAAGCATTCAAAATGTCACTACCTGCTGGGGTGACATCACACTCACATACACATAACAGCTGTGGAAATTCAGCTCACTATCCTCTCTTTCCATAAATACAAGAGCTCTGTGTAGTTAGGTATAATCTAATTATGATAATCTTCTTTTGAGAGACAAATAATATTGAGTGTAATACCTACAAAATGAAGTGAGGGGCAAACAGAAGAGAAGGGATTTTCCTAAGAGCATAAATGTGTGCTAACATTGCCTGCTGCAAAAAGTCATTGGTTATTATTGGATGTATAAATGTGCACTAACAGTCTTCTCTAAGCCTTTTTATTAGGCTCCTTTTTATTAGAATAAAAATCCCTTTAAAGGTCTTCAAAACTTATAAAAATACATATCGTTCCCATGTTGGCTAGATTCATATCTCTCATTTCCTCCAGGAACTCATGGTAAAAGTTACTTCCATTTCCAATATTTCCTTATAAGAAGAACCCTGTTAGAAAGATTGGAATAAGAGAAGGTGCCTCACTCCAGGTCAAATAATGTGGTCCCATATCTTAAGATAAATTTGATTCTGGATTTCTGATCACATCACATTAATTCACACACACACACACGCACACACACACACACACACACACACACACACAAATCAGGGTTGTCTGAGCAATCAGCTTGTTCAAAGTAATGTATTTTTGAAAAATCATAAAATGACTCAGATTCCATGACTAAAACAAGTTAATTCTTTTATCTACTTAAAAGTGGTTTTTACCAACAATGGATTGTTAATCATGTTAATCATGTTAAAAGAATTTCAGCACAGGCCAAGTTAGTTACTAAACTATTATATACATTATTTAATGATAATTGCCCAGGTACCTTGACCCCTATGCTGAAAGTAGTCAGGCAAAAAAAAGTCCCAATGCTGATCTATGGGTCAGCATTGTAGGCCCTTAATAAAGCTACCCCACTTGAACAAGTTCAGACTCATTTTTAAGATGTATATTGGGAATTGATGAGAATGCATCTGGCCCTGTGGTCAGAGCAGAAACAAGTATCCATTCCTAACATAGTCATTTACTAATTAAAGTTTTCACATACTGGCAGTCCAATTTATGGACTCTGACAGATTTCCCAAAATATGCTTAACACTACAGATAATTATGGTCCAGCTCAACTCCTGGATCAATGAAGTTTCCAAAGTTATTTCATAACATGGATTTTTTTCTCAGGATCTACTCTCAATGGTCTCCCAGGTAAAGGAAATTTTAGTTCTCAAACTGACACAGAATTATTGGCTAAAATAGATCCCTATGTTGATCGACTAAAAACAAAACTATTTTTCAACCTGAAAAATACCTGCCATTGAGTCTGACACAAATTTTAAGAAGGTTCTATTGTAGAACAAGATTTGAGTTGATAGGTTCCATGGTCAAATATGGGTTCTTCCACTACTTGTCATGTTACAAGAGAATCTTTATATGCAGTACCCCACCTACTGAAAATATTTCTTATATTTTGTTTGAATGTCAATTATATGCCCCAATTAAGCTTAAATACTTATCATCCCTATTGGAAAGAACAACCACTGGGATCTAAGTCATAGATTGTTATATTTCCTCCTAGCTCAAGTGTACATATTATAGCAGAAATGCTAAGTTTACAACTAAGGTAGTAGTCCTAAAATCCCAATACATTGAACAAATTGTGGTACCGTGATTCATTTATTTGACTACTGACTCATTGTATTACTACATATCCATTTTACTACTGTACTTATTGCTCCTATATATTTTATTCTGGAATTAGTCTATAAATAACTACTGTATTTTGTTTTGTTTTGTTTTTTATCCGGGGGCATAGAATAAGCTGGAGAAATGAAACTCTGTCTACCTAAGTTTGATTTTAAAGTGCAACTGTTCAGTCTTCTAGTTCAGGGGTCAGCAACCCCCGATCCATGGACCAGTACCAGACCATGGCAAGCCAGCAACTGGTCCACACAAACAAGCAAAGCTCCATCCGTGGGATTCAGGCCACACACAAAACCACACACTCTCTGGTCCATGGAAAAACCTTTCTCCATGGAACAAGTCCTTGGTACCCAAAAGGTTGGGGATCTTTGTTCTGTTTAATATTCTAGCAGCTGTGATAGGAAGCTAAGTAGCTGCTAGATTGTTATCCAGAAGATAGTCAATACATGATTAGAAATAAAATGCATTTATGTAAGTACTACTAATAAAATCACATTATTCCCAATCTGAAATCAATACCATAGTTTGTGAACAAAAGTATAAAAAAAGAAAAATAAGTACATGATTTGAACATATGGAACTAAACAAGGTGTGATCTATAGACAGCCTAAGTGGCTGCTTCCAGCAATCTGACTGTATGGTAAAAGGTAGGTGGTAGAGGAAGTGTTTAAGTATGAGGATAGTAAAGGATAATAAGATGGAGATGGTCTGAATCAATGTAGAAATGTAACAGATGATGATGATGATTATGATAGATAGATAGATAGATAGATAGATAGATAGATAGATAGATAGATAGATAGATAGATAGATAGATAGATAGACAGACAGACAGACAGACAGACAGACAGACAGACAGACAGACAGACAGACAGACAGACAGACAGATCGATCATGTTGTAATAATCAAAGCCAGATGGAAATGACCAAGGGAAACCACTCAAGAAACATAACAAGATGAGCTAAATCTTTATAGTAAAGCTCTATTAACAGAGTCTTGTAAGTCTGAAGGTACAAACTTTCAACCTGCTGCTTTTAACTGTTAGAATCATTGAGTGAGTTCTTCCTACAGTAAGTTTCTTTCTTTGACCATTAAATAATTACAAGCCCCTATCTCTCTTGTTTTATGGTTTCCTTCGCAGCATCTCTTATCCCCATTCCTAAAGATTATCCATACAGTTCAAGATATATAAATAGGTGATAGATAGATCACAATAAAACTGAATTGTAGAACAGCTAGACTGAGTGGATGAACTCAGAGGTTTCAGCATGCTCTGCCCAGTTTATCATATTTAAAGGGTATACCTTTAAATCAGTGATGCTGCAGGTTAACCCTGTTAATATCATTTGATTGTCTACATATTTGCATATATTTCAGCTAGCCAGGTAATAGGACAGATTAAACTTAAGTTATTCATGCTTACTTAGATGATATCAGTAGATATAGCATTTTTTTTCTTTGATGTTTATAATGGAACAAATAGATATTATATAGTATTTCCCCCAAGGTAAACTAAGATGGGTAATTTAATTTTCAAGGCAACAAATAATTTTACCATGCAATTTCTTTCCTGCAATAAACTAAGCAGGAGCAAACAACCAGATGAAAGCACTGTCTTAAAAAAAACTGAATAAAGGCACTGGTTGTTTTTTTAACATATTTGTGTTTGATAAACAAGTCTTATTGCAACTTGCAACCAGGTATTCTGTATTTCACAATTAAAATAAAATGGAAACTCTTATCTGTGTGTCTTGAATAGGAAGACTGACAACTTCCTTCAACAGAGGAAGGAAAGTGACATTTTTGCTGAAATTAAAATTATGTGATTTAGTGGAAGGTTCTATGTATGCATAATACTATTCTTTTTTCCAAATTGAAAAAGGAAAGTAAACAGTTTAATACAAAGCAGTTCTGCCAGTTACTTGCATCATATAATTCTTTAATCTACAAATCCTTAAATTAGGTTCATGTTTTAATTCAAATGGGTGAGAAATATGTGTTGTCATGGGATTAGAAGAAGATATGGAACACCAACAAAATTACATTGCTACCTACTATTTCTAGCAAAATCAAGTTCAGCAATATCCTTTGCTTAGGGCTGCACTACTTTTTCTCCCTTTCAAAACTCTATTACTTCCCTGGATATGTATTAACTGTGAAGGGCAGAGAGCAAGAGAAAGCTAGTTTTATTTTTTTAATACCCTATAGCAGGGTTTTTTTCCCCATTTCTCAATCTAACATGAACAGTTTTTTTAAAAAAAATATCTTCAAAAACAATCTCATCAGCATGACTTCATATTATTAGGGCTGATGAAAAATGGTGTCCAGGCCACCACCATAAAAACCAATATTTGCCTGTTAATAGCACTGAGGTCAATTTTCTGTCTTCTCTACAGATCTTTTGAATCAATGGTATCAATGAATGCTAATGAATACCTAATTTTAAATGTAATTTTTAGTTATTTTAAAGATCTTTATCCAACAAAATCTTAATTTGACCCTGTCTGTTCTACTTTTCCACAAGCTAACTCCAGCAGTTTATTCACTATTTTTCATAGGTAGCAATATACTCTTAACTGAGTTGACGGTTATTACACTCTTTATTATTTTGAAAGATATATTTACCAAGAATGCTATAATAATAAAATGGTTATACTGCTTCTTTGTATAAATACAAAGTTGTGGATTCAAAACTAGGCATAGATTTAAAAATGCTATCTTTCTTTTCCTCAGCTAGTCATTTTCCCCAGGGCTTCCCTTCTCTTGTCATCCTTTTTGAAAGAATGAATGAATGAATGAATGAATCCAGTAATCCACATTTCAACATTTTCTCAAACACCTAAGAACTTAAAATAACTATAAAAATTATGAATAGATGCGTGAATGGAATTACTTTAAAGGGTGGTGGTGAGAAATAGCAATGACACTTAGACTTACGTATATACTGCTTTATAGGGCTTTACAGCACTCTCCAAGCAGTTTACAGAGTCAGCATGTTGCCCTCAACAATCTGCATCCTCATTTTACCAACTTTGGAAGGATGGAAGGCTGAGTCAACCTTGAGCTGGTCAGGATCAAACTCTTGGTATTGGACAGAATTAGCCTGAAATATTTCATTCTAACCATTGCCTAACCATGGTAATTTAGTAACTTATAAATATCTGCCAGCTTTCAATCCACAGACTTCTACTTATGCAGAAGTACAGTTGTAAAGTTTGTTAGTTTTAAAACTGGTTATTATGCCTGCATTACTGTTGATATATACATACATACATACATACATACAGTATATTTTATATATATTTAATATATAAAATCAATTTAATTATTTCCACATGTCATATCATATATTTTGTCCATATGTATAGCTATGAATATATATTCATAATATTGCAATATTATCTAGGATGAGTTGGAGCCATTACTTTTAAGGAAATGATCAAAGCAGTGGTAACACATGGTAGGTTGCCTTGACTGAGATTGTGGTGTGTCTCCTCCCTCCCCAAGGAAACCATTATTCAACCTGATAGTAATGAACAATATTGTCCTGTCTCTAACATCACATTGTGAAGATGGATTGCAGATCTCCAGAGGACAGACAGATTTAAAACTGAAAAATACATGTCTGCTGTTTTGGGTTCATTTGTTGAGCTTTAATCTCTTTAGTGTACATACTGTTTTGATGCTGTGATTTTGACTTGAATAGAACCAATATTTGGTCATTGAGAGGTAGACTCATTTAACAGTGGTAATCAGAAGTTCCATTACTAAGCAATGTAATCATAAAGTGCAACATTATGGTTTCGCAATGGCAGTTCTGGCCATTGTTACCATTGGCATGTGGCCTGCTACCATTGTTAAACAAATCACATGGGTAATTACGTGAGTGCATCACATGATTATGACTTCCTGCTGGCTTTTTCCTTGACATTGTTTGTGGGAAGCCAGTAAGGAAGGTCACAAATTGCAATCCTGTGATCATGGGATGCTGCATCAGTTGGAAATCTAGGCCAGTTTCTGAGTGTCCAGAATGTGATCACATGACCTCATGTATGCTTCTAGGACTTTTAGGACTGGTTGTAAGTACTACTTATTCAGTGGTATTGAAAATTAAAATGCTTACTGATTGGCCATTAACTGAGCAGCATTTGTAATCCAACCCTTTTCTCAGTTCTGGAATCCAAATTAAAATGTTCCTAATAGAATTTCTACCTTCTGTTTGATCGTATCCAGTAAACAAAAACCTATAATTACTCTGAGTAAATTTTAATTTGTTCTTACTATTAGGAATTTTTTTTAAATGTTCAATGACAATGTGCCTTCCTATAACTTACAAGGACCAATATCAGACCTTGAGATTTTGTTCAATTTTTCTGGTATTTGAGCTATGAGGCCCAGATCCTCTCTCCACCTCAACATGCTCAAGAGGCCTGGCCTTCTCCCAACCCCACCACACTCAGGTCCACTTACCTTTGCCTTTTTCTGCATTCCAGCCAGATTGTTCTGAAGGTTAAAAAGTCTATTTTTTTTTTTAAAAAAAGCTACCAAGGAACATCATCTGAAGGCTAGAAAGACTGTTTCCCAGTCCAAAAAGCTAGCAAAGAAAATTGTTCTTTAGGCTAGAAAGGCTCTTTCTGCAGATGAAGAGGCAAAGATAAGGAGATTCAGGCATAGTGGGCTGGGTAGAAGGCCCATGCCTCCCGGGTCTGGTAGGACCAGGAGAAGTAGTGAAGATCACAACAAGACCCGGGGCTACTTGCATGCACTGGTGAGCCAGATGGGCTGAGATGGTGGGTAGAGTTATGTAGTTGGGTGGAAGTTGCAGTGACCTCACAATTCTAAGTGCAAGTGCATTGCCATGCACCTAAATTTTGAACTCATGACCATGGGGCACTGCAACAGCTATAAATTTGGGCAATGTCATAACAGAATAACAGCGGTAGAAGGGAGGCCTTCTATTTCAAACCCCTGCTCAAGCAGGAGACCGTATACCATTCCAAGCAAATGGCTGTCCAATCTCTTCTCTAAAACCTCCAGTGATGGTACATCCACACCTTCTGGAGGCAAGCCATCCCACTTACTAATTGTTCTCACTATCAGGAAATTTGGATCTCTACTTGATAAGTTTCCATCTATTATTTCTTGTCCTGCCTTCAGGAACCACTGGTCTACAAATTTTGGGAAATTATTGACCTTTGAGATAAAATGTGTTAATTATTACATATTTTGATGAGATGAATTAGAAAACAGGTGGTAAAGGTGCTGGCTGGCTCAGGTTTTCAAGATATTTCACAACAAAGATATATACATAGGTGAATGTATTTGCCTACAAGGGAGAGAGGTGTCTAATGATCATGATGCCTCATAACTTTTCGACAAAGTACTGTAGAACAATGAAAATGATACCACATGGAAGTGTATAAATTTATCTTAATTTTGAGACTAAAGATTATTACCTAATTGTAATGTATTGTTCTTTTATTGCAAGGCACATTTGTCTTGGTCAGATCTACACATCATAAAGTTATATCAGGTGGCTTGTGATTGCCTAATTGCCTAACATTTCCAAGGAACAGTTGTGTGATATTTTCCCTCAGAAGCCAAGATTCCTCAAAACTGTATAAACAACACAGATATCTTCTGCTACATTTGTGGTGAGGTTACATTGGTGTCTCAAAAGGGCAGTATGACAGCAGTGGTTGAAAAAAGGCATGCCACCTTTATTTTGGATGCAAAATAGGAGATCAGGACAAGAGTTAGACCCTCTCATTATAGTTGCATTACATGTGCAACTTATCTGTGTTAATGTCTAAACAAGAATAAAAAGTCCTTGCCTTTTGCAGTCCCAATGCTGTGGAGGGAACCCACTAATCATGGCAGCAATTGCTATTTTTGCATGGTTCCACCAATTGCAAAAGGGATCTCAAGAAAGAAGTGGACCATGGAATATCCAGACATTCCATCTGACTGCATCCTGTACTCCATGGTGAGGACTTGCCAATTCCAGGTCCATCAGAATCCTACTCTCTAGACTCAGGTGATGATAAAGATGATGAGCAGGATGCAGCTGATCCAGAGCTGTTGAGGTCAGTGGACCCAAACATTAACCCACTGTATGTTCCTCCTGAACTACATCTAATTTCACAAAGTGAACTAAATGACCTGGTCAGGGATTTGGAATTGCCTAAGAGTAAGGCAGAGCTACTGGGCTCCAGATTACAACAGTGGAACATCTTGCAAAGTGATGTCTGATGTTAGAGGTTGTCAGTTTTTCAGGCAAAAAGCATGAAAATGTTACATGAAAAACCAATAAACGAATGGAAAGTTATGTTATTGGTATAAATAAAAAGATAAATTTATGACTGATGTGTTACCATTCTCATTGCTATAGAGCATAATTGCACATCCCCCTCATAATTTTGAATTATTTTGATGCAATTTTGACCTGAACCTGTATTTTGGAAACTGGAGCCAATTAATATTCAGAATTTAATTTAATTTTATTATTGATCCAATTCTCATAAAATTTAGCTACTTTTATTTCTAAGGCTTTTTCCAGTATACTTTGAAGAATAGGTTGACCACCTCTTCTTTGTGAAGCCCATTAAATATTGAAAAACTGCTATCATGCCTCCCCTAATTCTTCTCTTTGTTAGATTAGACATACTAATTCCTGCAACTATTCTTTATGTTTTACCCTCCAGTCCCTTAATCATGTTTCTTGCTCTTCTCTGCATTTTCATACCTTTTGTTCAGCACTGTTGTAATTTAAAATTCTAAATGAATGGTCATAACTTAAGAACTAGGGACGTGGTGGCTCAGTGGGTTAGGACACTGAGCTTGTCGATCAGAAGGTCGGCAGTTTGGTGGGTCGAATCCCAAGTGCCACGTAACAGAGTGAGCGCCTGTTACTTGTCCCAGCTTCTGCCAACCTAGCAGTTCGAAAGCACGTAAAAATGTAAGTAGAAAAATAGGGACCACTATAGTGGGAAGGTAACAGTGTTCCGTGCACCTTTGGCATCTAGTCATGCTGGCCACATGACCACGGAGACATCCTCGGACAAGTGCTGGCTCTTCGGCTTTGAAACGGAGATGAGCACCGGCCCCTAGAGTCAGAAACGACTAGCACACATGTGCGGGGGAAACTTTACCTTTACCTAACTTAAGAATTACTTGTTCTATAACTTCAAATTATTATTATTTATTTCCTGCATTGTATAATGGTACACATCCTGGTACTTATATATGCTGTCAAACAAATGATTAGTTGCTCATTAACAGTTTTTACAAGCTTGGACAGCTATCAAAACTTTAAGCATAAACTCCAATGACACTTTGGAGATTCTGTACAAAGAATCATTGCTAGTCCAGATATCTAAAACTTCATGTAGGTACACAGGAAAGTAAGGTCGTATAGTTCATATTTTAACTTATATTTTGGTGATGTAGGATGGAATGATTTAGCCCAGATTGACCAGTTTACGGAAGGGCTGGATGAGCACCTAAGAAATGAGCTAGTGAAAGAAAGCCCCTTAAATACTCTAAAAGAGTTGTATCAGACTTGTGTAATCATAGACAACCAACTGGAAGAGTTAAGGCATGGAAGGAATGGTATAAGGAAAAAATGTACAGCCTCACCTCCCATATGGATTTACTTGGAGATGTTGCCAAGGGAATGTCTATATAAGAAACAATATAGCACACAGTTAGAAAGAGTGGCAAGAGGTGCAGAAAACACTTTTCCTCATTTCTTGGCTATAAAGGAGATGGAGGGAAGAAAAGGTACTTTCAAATTTTCAAGATTCCATCAATGTAGATTTACCTCAGCGACCATCTTCTTCCAGGAGTCCCTACATGTCCAATTTAGTTCAGCACACTAAGCATACTGGAGTTCCATTAGCCAGAGTGTAACCATGCAGGAACTAGATGACAGCCCTTCTCTGATGTAGCCCCTGCTTTGTGGAATATTATCCCCTCAGAGATTAGAATTACCCCAACCCTATTGGCCTTGTTCAATGCTTTAAAAACTTGGCTACGTACCCAGGTCTGTGTCTTGGAATGTGTTAAAGTAACCATTTCTTGGGTTTACTGTTAGTTGGTTAATTATCTCGGCTACTGCATCTATTTATTTTCTGGAGGTCTTTACTGTTTTAATGTTTTATAATTTTAGAATTCTAAGTTGCCCAGAGTAACTTGACTGAATTTAGCAGGTATAGAAAATAAATAAATAAACAAAATAACAGTTGCTAATGTGGCTTTGTTTCATATCTGATTTGCCCTGCAAGGCTAACAGTTGTGGAGTTCATCAGAATAAGAATAAGAAATGTTTGCCATCATATATTTACATTACTTTCTTTAAAATATGCAACTACGTAGAAAATAAGAAATAGTATGAATGTGCCAAAATATGTAAATTCAAACCTTTTGGAAGGCCATATTATTTTTAATCATTTGAAATAGCACAACTGTTTTAAAATAAAGAAAAGATATTCTCCCGTATATTAAATAAAATATAAACATTGTTCATGTAATTTATTTTGTTACATGTAAAATATTTTCCTACGATAATTAATTTTGGTTAGAAAAAAATTCCTACCCTAAATTGTTGTTTTTAGAAATTAGAATCCTTAAATTATGCTAGACATATCAAAGGGTCACTGAAAAGTCCTAAACTATCAGATTTAATCTTTCATAACAGTTTTGTTCATTATCATTTAACAATATGCTATACCTAAAAGGATAACTTTTAAATTGCACTACTATGAGTGCAGTTGTACAAGCCATATTGTAGATGCTTGAGAGAAGTCTAGAATTAAATTTTTAGTCCCACCTTAGGAATAAAGCCAAGGGGTGACCTTGGGCTATTCAGTTCTCTTAGACATAGAAAGGAAAACTGCAGAGACTGCTAAGCTTGTAAGCCGCCCTGAGTCTTCGGAGAAGGGCGGGATATAAATGGAATTAAAATAAATAAATAAATAAATAAAACATCTTTTCTCCACTGCTATGGGTGGTACGTGTCTTCTATAATCTCTATCTCTAAAGCTCCTCTACCATAGGCCAGGGAGTTTGAAGATTCTGTGTGGTAGCTGTTCCTAATAATAAAGGCAAGATATAAATAAACAGATAAATAAATGTATGTGAAGGGTGAATTGACTTCCAGTGATGTCTTCTGCAGTCTCACTGATTTCTTGAGGAATGTCCTTAGTGTCCTGTTGACTTTGTACAGTGCCAGGCGTTCACAGTTCCATTTGTATGGCATTCAATCATAGTCTTTATTATAGTCAATCTAGGCCATGTTCAGTTTTGTCTGTCTAGACTTTGAGTCTTGGGTGACTGCTCTGTTTGTGAACAATTGGTGTTTTGAGCCCCTAGTGATACTCCAATGCCCTTGTGATCTGTACTCATGTACTGGCCCATAAGGTTTTATTTATTTTATTTTATTTTTATTTTTATTCCATTTATATCCCGCCCTTCTCCGAAGACTCAGGGCGGCTTACAAGCTTAGCAGTAGCCTTCATTCTATGTATATGCCTGCTTATTAGGGCTTTCACACACACCCCCAAGCGGCATTATTACAAAGTCAGCTTATTGCCCCCAACAGTCTGGGTCCTCATTTTACCTACCTCGGAAGGATGGAAGGCTGAGTCAACCTTTAGCCTGGTGGGATGCGAACCTGCACTAATTGCAGGCAGCTGGTGTTACTTAAGGAGGCATTAGCCCACTGCTCCACCAATGTTCTCTAGCTGGGCAGCTGTGATGTCTGAAAGGAAATTTTGGAGAGGAAGGTTATTGGCTGATAGTTGAATGGTGCTGTTCCCTTGTGATCTTTCACGCTCAGCACTATCTTTTCTTATGTTATCTGCATGGGTTTTCTTACATTATCTGTCAGAAACACAGTATCTGACCTATTCTCCATTGTACGGAAAGTTTCCTCAGTATTGTTTGTCTAAAGCAGGGCTTTTCAACCAGTGGTATGGGTACCACCTATGGTACATTGGCACCTGGCAGGTGGTACGTGACCATCCTAGAAAAGTGGTAGTGGGGGAGGGGAATGAGCTGAACCAGTGGAAGCACCGCACAAGCCTGAGCAAGAGATAGCTAGAGCTGCAGGGCTGTCAGGGCTCAGCGGAAGCTCCAGGATCAGCGCCAGGCTCCAGCTGGAGCTCGGCGCTAAACCTGGTGTTTCTGCTGAGCTCAGAAGAAGCGCTGATCAGCTGTAATGTTGCAGCATCTCCAGGGTTTTGTGATTTACATTCATGTGCTTGGCAACTGATTCATATTTATGATGGTCACAGTGTCCCGGGGTCATGTGAAGTGACCAAAACCTGCTGCAACAACCCAGCAGATGGGGGAAATAAAAACCAACCCCCCACCCCAATCCCCACTGCCAATCCTCAACAGAAATGCTCACAACAATTAAAACCTCAGACAGGAGAAAGAGCGCTGACAGGCAGGCAGGCAGGTGTCTTGCTTAGCTGTGGCTTGGGGAGAACTTTTTTCAGTGCCATTGTAACTTCGAACAGTCATTAAGCGAACTGTTATAAGTGAAGGACTACCTGTACTTCATCACTTTTTTCTTTTCTTTTTTTTGTGGTCATCAAGTTTTTGACACCTTGCTAGGAGACTGGTGGTACTTGGATGTTGCCATATCCTAAAAGTGGTACAATGGGTGAAAAGGTTGAAAAGCCCTGGTCTAAAGACCTGTTATTTACTAGAATTCAAGCCCTAATATTGTGGTCTCTTTGTGTCAAATCATTTTTAGAATAACTTATATCAGAATTATAACTTATAACAGAATTAAGTACAATGTAAACACATTTCTGGGGGTAATAAAAGATATCTGAAACACTGTAACATTTGAATTTATCTATCTCATTACTATTTTCATTCTCAACATTTTTATGGTATAAATCCCTATCTGTTTTTGTTGACATAATCATGGGCACGTCTTTTGTCCCCATTCTTTTTTTAATTTATTTTTCAATATTGTACCTAAGACTTTCACATTTATCATTTTCACTCAGAAAAATCATTGTCCACAACTGTTATTAATTTTCTTATTTGTATTTGGGAGATGTGCTTTTGGATAGTTTTGGTATAGCTGTGTTTAATTAATTAAAATGTATAATCAAGCATGCCATGTATTAGTTTCAGTGCATTAGATGTATCATCAGTATAGCTAGAGATGATCTCTCAAGGGCTATGCAACACTTGGAAAGCAAATTGAATAAGTAAACATTTGAAAAAAATATTAATTGAATAGAAATAATAATGCCAATTACTGTGATAAGAACTTAAACCTGAGATTCACAAATCAATCATTCTTATTACTCATCCCCCAGGCTAAAGCTCTATTTCAAAGCAAATATTTTTTAGAAATGTATTAATATTTTCCTTATCTGTTTCTGTACTACTGATTCTGGAATGAACTAATAAACATTTAGGAGACTCCAGGTCAGACTTCCCTAAAGAAATCATTGTGTTTATATCCTGAATTTGTAGAGTAACTCAATATGAATCCATATAAAGAGCCATTTTTGTAATCAATTAATCTGATTAAATTTTGGAAAAAAAAGTTTTCAACATTTTTAAAGGTTTGGACAAATATGAAAATTAATTGACATGTACTGTATTCTAGATTATAGAATCAGCAGTAAGCATGACTTTTGTTATTTGTTTTTGATGGTTTGGAGGCATCAAAGGTGGTGTGGCAACTGCAGATATGGATCATCTTTTTATATACTTCCCTGCACATTTCGTTGCTCTTAAGATACCAGCCTTATTTAAGGTCAAACAGCATCCCTGTTAATATTTACATCCAAAGCTATCAGTTTATTATTACAGCCATAGGCCTGTTCTGTACCAGCCTGCTACCGGCCCTGCAGAAAAGGCAGGGACAACCCCTTTACAAACGGCAAGAGGCTGGAATTATGCCTGCCAAATTTATAGCTACAAAAACAAACAAGACACGAACCAAGAAACAGGAGCTTTAAGAAACATGAACTATCCAAGCGGTTGCCTTCAGCAAACCAGCCCTCCCCACACATTCCCCTTATATAGAGTTCAGGGCGTGGCTTCTCTCTGCCTCCTTCCAAGAAGCCCCATTGCCTTCCTCTGTTTACTCCTAATTGACCACCTCCTGCATCGGGCGTCCTTGAACAGGGCCACCTGTGGGTCATCTTCATCCACACTGTCAGGCTCACACAGCTGGGTCTCTGTGGTGACCAAGTGGGAGGGGCCTGGCTGAGGGCTATCATCAGCAAGATCTTCAACCCCCTCAGCAAGGTCTTCAACACCCCCCTCCTCCTCCTCTGAGTCATCCGACCCAACTGCCGAACCCACAGGCTGACCCTGAATCACAACAAGGCCAATACATAAAACTAAACATACAAATGAAACAGAACTAAACAGAACTGAATACAAGAAGGCATAGTGATATATTAGAATTAATGATGTAATCAATGAGTGTCCAAAGTCTGCCTAGTTTTACAGACAGTATAACAAAACCTGTCTACCTTCAGAGAGACTGAATCATACTGACCAGACAATAAAAATACATTGAGTATGCTCTAATACTGAATAAAAGCACATAATAAAATTAATTATAAAAGATTATTAAAAAGATCTAAAATATTTATTTATGCTTCTGGTGAATCCCCAGTGCTGCTGTGCAGAATCCCAAGCAACATAGGGTTGTAAGTGTAAAACACCAAATCTTGGCTATATAATTTTATTCATTTATAACATAAAAATATGAAAATACAAAAGCAAATAGTAAGGAAGAATGATAGGGAAAGGGGGAAAAGGGAAGCGTGAAAAAGCAGGGGGAGAAATAAAAGACATTGACTTTTGACTTCCTCTGTTACAGTAGAATAAGGCATTAACATCGAATCTCAACTTTTTACATTTCTATAGTAGTATGAATTAGCCATTTCTATATCCCCAAATCAGTCTAATCAGTAAAACCCAAAATCATATCATTTTTCTATCTCAAGCACCAAGTCCAAAAGCAGTTTCCAAGTAGAAACAAAAGTACTTACTGGTATGTTATTTTCTTTTATCAAAACAGTCAGTTTAGCCATCTCTGTTAATTCCATCAGCTTTTGTAGCCATTTGTCCATGGTGGTAATTGAAACAGCCTTCCATTTTTGTGCATAGAGCCATCTTGCTGCCATCACCATATATAAAATCAAAGTTCCATTTTTTTTCCAAGTCTTTTTTTATTAGACCCAGAAGAAAAATTTCTGCTTTAATTTTTATATTCAGTTTAAGAATTCTCTGCATTAATGTATGAATCCTACTCCAGTATTTCTTTGCTTTATCACATGGCCACCATAAATGATAAAAAGTCCCGTCTTTACATTTACATTTCCAACATTTATTCGAGATACCTTCATACAGCAAAATCTTAACTTTGATAGAATAGATATGAAATGAACTACTTTGAATGAATTCTAGAAGTTAAATTCTGCAAGAAATGAAACAGAATGTGTAAAATTGGTAGCATTGTTTTTGTATGCTTGTGGGTAAAAGTGTAGTGTACTGTATATGTGTGTATCTAAGTTTGTGAGAGATATAATAAAGGGGAGAAAGAAAAAATGTTTTGATCTGAATATGTTTGAATAAATGAAGATCATTAGTGATTGAATGAGAAATTAGGGTACATAAATGAGTAATATGCCAAGAATTACAAAATACATATATATAACATAGCCATACTTTCATGTGATCTTCACTTTCCCTTTATTTTCTTCTCATTAGTAAACTGTGTGCGTGTGTTTACTGTGTGTGTGTGTCTGAATGTATGTGTGTAACATCAAAAAACAAGTAGAAAAAGATTAAAAATGAAGGAGGAAAAATGTGACAATTTGCTTCCTTTTATTAATATTGTAAGCATTTTGCTTTTTTTAATACATAGGAATGTTACTCAATGAAAGGTGGCAGTTTTCATTATTGTCAGAGAATTAATTATTGTTATATTAGATTTTTCTTAAAGTTTTGCATTATCAGAACAAACACTTACTTTGAATAAGCCTGAAAGCTGCAGCTTTTTATATGCTCAGCCATGATCCCCCACCAAGTGCAATAAGGCCAATGTTCTACAATAAAGCCTGAGCTATGATGTAGTTCTCACATTAGCCCATTATTTCTCTTTAAATGCTGGTGAGAAGAATTAACATGGCAACTTAAGTACTTTGGTAGTTACATATCTTAATCTTAAAGTGTAAGCCATGTGCCCTTATTATACTAATATCCAAGGTTGCCAAATAAGGGGTAATAGAGAACCAAATAGCCTTGTATCTTTTTTAAAAAATTCTCCTACCACTGCTGTTTGTGAAAGTGGAAATTTATATGTTCTGTTACGTACTAATTTTATGGAAATAATGTGTTCCCCCCACCATCAGTTCAGAAACAAAGATCATAATTGCAATCATTCAGAAGCTGTGTACATAGCAATCAGTGGCCAAAATTATAACCTTGAAGTCAGCTTTGCTTAAGATATTAAGGTTGCTTATAATACATTTCTTTGTGTTTATGTGTATGTGTTTTCTAAGAAGTACAAGCAGTAGAAAGCAATTGCAGGAAACCTGACAGAGTCAATGCAGTTGAAAAGTAAGTTAACCTCTTCTTTCCAGGTTGTGTAAAAAAATTAAGAACACTTTACTCTCATCAAAGAAACCCTTGATTGATACTGTGCTTTTCTATTCTGCACACTTGCCAATGCTCTTGTTGGTAACCAACTAGAAGACTTTAGTTTAAAAATAATGGTGAAAACATGTCACATGGGCACATAATTCCTGAAGCTTTTCTGGGCACATCCTAAAGTCCTGTATGAATATAATTACTGAAAACAGCTAGTGGCTTTTTTATTATTTAAAGGCAGGAAGTCATGAAAACACTTTTTAAGTAGTGCTAAAATAAAGTTATTTCATAGCTGTTTAGGAAAAAAAAGAAGCAAAATAGGACTAAAGTTAAAGATAAAGAAAACCAAACTAATGGCAACAAGTAAAATAACCAGGCTTTAAATTAGCAATGAAGATGGATAGCTTCTGTCTTTTAAGATCAGAGTCAGTTGGTGATGATGAGTGCACTAGTGGGAGACCTGAAAGACTAAATTAGGGATAGGTCATCATGCAGAAAATCTATCTATGTGATTATACTAGGGAGAGTATAATCAATCAATCATCAATATCAATCAAACAATCAGTCAGAGGAAATTTTAAAGCTTTCCTTAACCCAGGAAAACAAAATCAATAATTCTAACTTCCCATTTTATCATCTTTTCTTAAATGTTAAATTCACTACAGGCAGTCCTCTCTTACTGACTAGAATAGGGCTTGGAAACTCCTGCTAAGTGGCACAGTCATTAAGCATGACATTACATGACCACATTGGCATACTGTATGTCAGTTCCAGTGTAGTTATTAAATGAATCAATATGAGTCATTGTGACATCATGTGATTGCAACTAGTTGCCAAACACTCAAATCACAAACATCAATCACAGGGATACTTTTGAAGGCCAGTCATAAGTCTTAGATTTCATTCCCTTCAAAACTTCAAGTGGTTGCTGAATGAGCGGTCAGTGCAGACTACCTGTATCAAGAATTTGTTGACTCCTGATATAGTAACAAGTTAGCCAAAAAGAACTAGAAAGCTATCCTCTGGAGAGACTGCAAAAACTCCAGTCTAACATATTATTTTTTTCCTACTGCCCACCTGATCAGCTATCAATTAATAGCAAGTACCAAGATGGTTTGTTTCCCATTGCTGCTAGCAGCACTTGAGAACACAATGTGTTCTACTTCACCAGTTATTTCTGAAGCAAAGTGTCTGTTTCCTTAACAGTTAACAGTAGCAAAGTCATCAGAGTTTATTTCTGGAAACACAACATTAAATTTCCTCATTCTGAGCATCTCTGCAAACAAAAAGCTGAGTTCAGACATTTGCCTGATTACACAGAAAATTTATAGTGGAGAAAGAGTAAGTATATGAATAAGCCTCTTGATCTGTTTGTCTCTAGTTTACATGCAATCAGATCAGAAGACTTGGATGGGGCAGTACTCATAAGTGCTTGAATATGAGTATACTTGACATTGATATAATCATGCACTATGTGGTTTCTTCAGGTTTTTTCAAGCATTGTACTCTGTTTTATCCAGGCAGTTCCAAAAACTTCACTATATGTTTTGAATTGTTTTTACTTTTATAATTAAAACTTTTTGTCATAGCTCCATAGTTCTTTTGGGTCTTCTTGAGTATGGGATGTAATGTGTAGTTGGCCTATCTCCAGTTGTACTAACTGCTTCCTCTTCATTTTGTTGAAGCATTGGGTAGCTGTTTCTCAGTTAGTGTGGATACAGTTCTTCTGTTCATCCATAGTTCCCTCATATGCTTCATATATCACCTTTCATTAGATATGTTGTTGTATAGTGTTACATCAGTTTCAGGTTATCTTGTTTCATGTATAGTTTGTTCTAGTAGTTCACTTAACAGCAGATTTTCCTGATTCCTCAACATTTGATATGGACCTTGTTAATCTGGGAACATCCAAGCTAGTATGACTGTCCTAGTTTGTATCACTCTAATATTTTGAGGTAGACAGTTGAAGCATTAGTGGGTCTTTGCCCAAGGATCCATACTGGTAACGTGAGTACTAGCCAGATTTGAACCCTGGTCTCCTGCATCAAAGGTAGCACTGTATCCACTATATTATGCAATATATATATATATATATATATATATATATATATATATATATATATATATATACGCAAATTATTCAAATTGCTAATAAAGAATTTGGGAGGCTAAGATGATCATTTCGAACTCTTTATGTTCTCATCAGTTAGTCATACCCTTTATCTGAGATTCGAACCTGGGCTGATTATATATTAGGCAGTGTTTTAACTTCCTGAGCCACGGGTTCTTTCTCTCTTTTATTAGCTGGAAGGCAAGGCAAATGTATGTTTAAGTATTTGTCAAGGCTTTTTGAATGGACCTTGCTAATTAACTCTTTCATTCCTGTTTTGGCCTGACTCAGGGCTTATCCACAGGACATAGTCAACTTATGACAGCTCATTATTTGTGAGTCGGGCCAAAACAGGAATGAAAGAGTTAATTAGCAAGGTCCATTCAAAAAGCCTTGACAAATACTTAAACATACATTTGCCTTGCCTTCCAGCTAATAAAAGAGAGAAAGAACCCGTGGCTCAGGAAGTTAAAACACTGCCTAATATATAATCAGCCCAGGTTCGAATCTCAGATAAAGGGTATGACTAACTGATGAGAACATAAAGAGTTCGAAATGATCATCTTAGCCTCCCAAATTCTTTATTAGCAATTTGAATAATTTGCACAAATAATGAGCTGTCATAAGTTGACTATGTCCTGTGGATAAGCCCTGAGTCGGGCCAAAACAGGAATGAAAGAGTTAATTAGCAAGGTCCATTCAAAAAGCCTTGACAAATACTTAAACATACATTTGCCTTGCCTTCCAGCTAATAAAAGAGAGAAAGAACCCGTGGCTCAGGAAGTTAAAACACTGCCTAATATATAATCAGCCCAGGTTCGAATCTCAGATAAAGGGTATGACTAACTGATGAGAACATAAAGAGTTCGAAATGATCATCTTAGCCTCCCAAATTCTTTATTAGCAATTTGAATAATTTGCACAAATAATGAGCTGTCATAAGTTGACTATGTCCTGTGGATAAGCCCTGAGTCGGGCCAAAACAGGAATGAAAGAGTTAATTAGCAAGGTCCATTCAAAAAGCCTTGACAAATACTTAAACATACATTTGCCTTGCCTTCCAGCTAATAAAAGAGAGAAAGAACCCGTGGCTCAGGAAGTTAAAACACTGCCTAATATATAATCAGCCCAGGTTCGAATCTCAGATAAAGGGTATGACTAACTGATGAGAACATAAAGAGTTCGAAATGATCATCTTAGCCTCCCAAATTCTTTATTAGCAATTTGAATAATTTGCACAAATAATGAGCTGTCATAAGTTGACTATGTCCTGTGGATAAGCCCTGAGTCGGGCCAAAACAGGAATGAAAGAGTTAATTAGCAAGGTCCATTCAAAAAGCCTTGACAAATACTTAAACATACATTTGCCTTGCCTTCCAGCTAATAAAAGAGAGAAAGAACCCGTGGCTCAGGAAGTTAAAACACTGCCTAATATATAATCAGCCCAGGTTCGAATCTCAGATAAAGGGTATGACTAACTGATGAGAACATAAAGAGTTCGAAATGATCATCTTAGCCTCCCAAATTCTTTATTAGCAATTTGAATAATTTGCACAAATAATGAGCTGTCATAAGTTGACTATGTCCTGTGGATAAGCCCTGAGTCGGGCCAAAACAGGAATGAAAGAGTTAATTAGCAAGGTCCATTCAAAAAGCCTTGACAAATACTTAAACATACATTTGCCTTGCCTTCCAGCTAATAAAAGAGAGAAAGAACCCGTGGCTCAGGAAGTTAAAACACTGCCTAATATATAATCAGCCCAGGTTCGAATCTCAGATAAAGGGTATGACTAACTGATGAGAACATAAAGAGTTCGAAATGATCATCTTAGCCTCCCAAATTCTTTATTAGCAATTTGAATAATTTGCACAAATAATGAGCTGTCATAAGTTGACTATGTCCTGTGGATAAGCCCTGAGTCGGGCCAAAACAGGAATGAAAGAGTTAATTAGCAAGGTCCATTCAAAAAGCCTTGACAAATACTTAAACATACATTTGCCTTGCCTTCCAGCTAATAAAAGAGAGAAAGAACCCGTGGCTCAGGAAGTTAAAACACTGCCTAATATATAATCAGCCCAGGTTCGAATCTCAGATAAAGGGTATGACTAACTGATGAGAACATAAAGAGTTCGAAATGATCATCTTAGCCTCCCAAATTCTTTATTAGCAATTTGAATAATTTGCACAAATAATGAGCTGTCATAAGTTGACTATGTCCTGTGGATAAGCCCTGAGTCGGGCCAAAACAGGAATGAAAGAGTTAATTAGCAAGGTCCATTCAAAAAGCCTTGACAAATACTTAAACATATATATATATATATATATATATATATATATATATATATATATATATATATATATATATATATAAAGGTAAAGGTTCCCCCGCACATGCGTGCTAGTCGTTTCCGACTCTAGGGGCCGGTGCTCATCTCCGTTTCAAAGCCGAAGAGCCAGCGCTTGTCCGAGGACGTCTCCGTGGTCATGTGGCCGGCATGACTGGACGCCAAAGGCGCACGGAACGCTGTTACCTTCCCACCGTAGTGGTCCCTATTTTTCTACTTGCATTTTTACGTGCTTTCGAACTGCTAGGTTGGCAGAAGCTGGGACGAGTAACAGGCGCTCACTCTGTTACGCGGCACTTGGGATTCAATCCGCCAAACTGCCGACCTTCCGATCGACAAGCTCAGCGTCCTAACCCACTGAGCCACCGCGTCCCTATATATATATATATATATATGTATATATATATATATATATATATATATATATATATATATATATATATATATATATATACAAATTATGTCAGACTAACTTTATATCTGCATGGTAGAATGATTGGAAACCTAATGTATTTCACCAAACCCTTTCAGAGACTGCATCATGATATCCTTAATTAAGTGGTAAAATATAATCTAGTTAATATCACTGTTGGATATTTGACTAAATGATTAAATACAATGAGCACTATCAAATGCTTTCCTTAGCTTTTCAAAAGTATTGAGTGGAATGTTATAAAATGCTGTCTTAAGTCCTATGTGTCAACATTTTTTTCCCCCCAATGATTTGTCTGGCTGAATTGAAGGGACAACTTTATATATACGTTAGGTACAAAGCAGTACATGTGACATGATAAGGGTCACCTTCTTGGTCACAAACTAAGCATCAGCAAGCAGAGCAGTTCAACTGCTAAAAATATAAGTGCTGTTGCTAAGACCTCTCATAGTGCTGTAAATGCTCCATTTAAACACAATTTAGAAAGTAGATCAGGCAAACTCAGTAGTCCTTTAAAAAGGTAACATGTGAGGCTGTGAGCATGTTGTCTTTTCCTCCATTGTTTCCAGTGTTCTACTTAAGACTCTGAGGGCTTCATCACGGTGAACTGCCATCCTGGGTTTTAGGTGGATAATCTCATGGCTTCTCCTTGTCTGGAGAAGTTCCATTAGCTCACACATACAGTATTGCTCAGCTATTAGTGAGTAGAGATAGGCTGGACTGCCAAAGGACAGCAGTTTTCTAATATTTGAAGGAGTGGCATTTGGAAGAAGAGGTGTTATTCTTGTTACCTGGTTTGGGTAATGAAACATCTGCAAAAAAACATCCAAACTCAGATAGCACCAAGGACCCTTCATTTCAACCATAAGCTATAAATACTCTCTTTTATGGGCTTTAGGGTAGGAACTTTAGACTCATATCCTGACCGTATGAGCTGTCTGCCTTGGAACAGGTAGCCTTAGTTAAATGCCTAAACAGAAGCTTCATGGTCATCTGTAATTTAGTAGATCCTGCACTGATAAAAGATGGTACATGACCTCTAAAATATCTTCCAATGCTATGACTCTATGTTCTATGTTTTCTGTGATGTGGTGTTATATGAGGCAGGTAGTGTTATAATAATTTAGTTTCCAGATGGTGAAATTATTATAATATGGAAATAGAATATGAAACCAACAAACAGGGGAAGGCATCTTTATTAATTAAACATTAAATTCAATGAAAGTGATTGCATGTAAACTAAACTGTAGGAACATCCTAACCATGAGAGGAAAATGGAGAAAAGATCAAGCCATCACTAGAGAAGACTTCATAAGTAAACTTTAGCCAGTGGGATTCCTCATACATTTCCACTCACATGAAAATAATGAATCCTTGTGATCATGAATAATTTTTGATACCATCCTTCATTCCATCTTGAAATGAAAAAGGCAGCAACTATTCAAACTATCTATGTATAAAAAGATGCAAACTTTATTACTTAAGCAATAAGATAAATAATTGATCGCACTTAAATAAGGAGGTAAAAGCACTGATTCTACTTAATAGTTTCTGGTTTTGTCTTTTTTTTTAGATTATATGGTTATTTGTCCAAACTTGTCTTTCCAGCATCTATGTCCTTCAGAAGATCCTTACAGCAGGGCTTTTCAACCAGTGGTACAGGTACCACCTGTGGTACTTTGGCACCTGCCAGATGGTACACGACCATCCTAGAAAAGTGGTAGAGGGGGAGGGGAATGAGCTGAACTGGTGGCAGCACCGCACAAGCCTGAGTGAGAGATGGCTGGAGCTGCAGGGCTGTCAGGGCTCAGTGGAAGCACCAGGATCAGCGCTTCTTTGGGGCTGTCAGGGCTCAGCAGAAGCTCCAGGATCAGTGCCAGGCTCCAGCTGGAGCTCAGCACCAATCAGCTGTAATGTTGCAGCATCTGCAGGGTTTTGTGATTTACATTCATATGCTTGGAAACTGATTCATATTTATAATGGTCATAGTGTCCCAGGGTCATGTGAAGTGACCAAAACCTGCTGCAACCACCCAGCAGAGGGGGGGGAATAAAAACCAACCCCCACCCCACCCCCGCTGCCAATCCTCAACAGAAATGCTCACAGCAATGGAAACCTCGTACAGGAGGAAGAGTGCTGCCAGGCAGGCAGGCAGCTGTCTTGCTCGGCTGAGGCTTGGGGAGCACTTTTTTGAGTGCCATTTTAACTTCAAACAGTCACTAAGTGAACTGTTGTAAGTTGAGGACTACCTGTACTTCATCACTTTTTTCCTTTCTTTTCCTTTTTTTTTTTGGTCATCAAGTTTTTGACACCTTGCTAGGAGACTGGTGATACTTGAATGTTGCCATATCCTAAAAGTGGTACAATGGGTGAAAAGGTTGAAAAGCCCTGCCTTACAGCATTCTGAGTAAGAGCAAGAGCTAATTGACTGCTGCCTTACCCAAAACCCTTCAATATACTATTTTTTTTTCCAGTTATACCCAATGATTCATTATATTAAGTTTGAACAATAAACCAAGATTAATCTGCTCAAAGTGAATTAGCTAAAAGACTTATATGGATAACATTCATAAGGACACTTCTTAGTAGTAGTAAACTTTAGGTGTATATTTTGGGGGCAATTTCTGTAGGATGTGGAAAACATTTTATTTATCCAGAGCTTTAACTCCTGATAAGGAAAAAAAATAGGAAGGTCAAAAGGAACAGCTAGCTATGATTTTTAAAGATTTTATTTTTTTCTGATAGACACTGCCCACTTTAACTTACTTCTACATGAAACTCATTGTTCAGCAATAATTTCACAAACACGATCTTAGCAGATCCATACTTCGAAGTTTGGCAGTCTGGTAAAATCCCAAGGACTTCTTGAAAAATTCAAAACAAAAATAATGGAACTACAAAAAGTAACACAAAGTCAATCATTTTTAAAAAGAATGAGTAGGGACCATTGTTATTATTGTTTGATAAATTAAGCTCACAAAGTACAATTATCTTCAATTAAACTATAGATGTTTATTGTCATTCATTAAAGTATAAGGTAAAGGTAAAGGTTCCCCCGCACATGCGTGCTAGTCGTTTCCAACTCTAGGGGCCGGTGCTCATCTCCGTTTCAAAGCCGAAGAGCCAGCGTTTGTCTGAGGACGTCTCCGTGGTCATGTGGCTGGCATGACTGGATGCCAAAGGCTCACGGAATGCTGTTACCTTCCCACCGTAGTGGTCCCTATTTTTCTACTTGCATTTTTACGTGCTTTCGAACTGCTGGGTTGGCAGAAGCTGGGACGAGTAACAGGCGCGGCACTCGGGATTCGACCCGCCAAACTGCCGACCTTCTGAT
Source organism: Vipera berus (assembly GCF_964194415.1). Taxonomy (NCBI): domain Eukaryota; kingdom Metazoa; phylum Chordata; class Lepidosauria; order Squamata; family Viperidae; genus Vipera; species Vipera berus. The sequence continues at coordinate 34,521,383 of NC_138209.1, forward strand.
TGACAAGCTCAGTGTCCTAACCCACTGAGCCACTGCGTCCCTTCATTAAAGTATACTTGTACATAAATAAATAATACTGAGGTGAGTCACACAGATATATATAATAATAAGAAACTTATTTCTGACTTTCAAGAAGCATGGGTGAAAGAACCAATTTGTCAGTATAAAGCAATTTGTATCAAGAATATGCACTGCTCTGAACAGCAATCATAACATACAGTAGGAACAGCTCTATGTATTGCCTTGAGATGGAATATATGTAATGTTATTTTTTCTGTCTTAAGATTTATAGAATCAACTGACTTGAGTATATTATATATCACATAACTTTTGACAGCCAACTTATGATATTTTGTTTTCTCAACCAGAGCACCAAAGATATGTTTGTATTATTTTATATACGGTACATCTTTCTGGTGCTGACAAAGCACATAGTTTAAGTAATTTCTTTTGAATTTTGATATTGAAATGTAATTCTATATTTTCATATAAAAACATATGAGAATTTAAAACTCAAGCAAATGGTGTGTTTTTTTCTAAAGGGGAAAAATGGTCATTATCTCAGTACTATCTTCTACAATTCCACACCAACATTTTTTTCTTTTTAAATAAGATATCTATTTCTTCATTCTAGGCAGGTATAATAAACATACAGTAATTTTAATGTGTTTAAATAATTTTGCATAATACCTTGGTTATGCAAAACATGACAAGTCTAAAAATAACGAACTACAGTAATCTAACCAGTTTACTGGACGATGCTTAACTAATACCTTTTATATGATATATCTAAATTATGCTTCTTAAATGGAAACTGGAATAGGACTTTCAGAGCTTTAATAGAATAACTGAAAAGGAGATAAAAACTGGATGTGTCACTTACCTCTCATAACATACAATTACAAATAATATTCCAATATAAATTCTCCAATTATTTATGACATATATTTTTCATCCTAGAAAAGAGGGCAAATTTACTTAATAGAGAACATTTTTAACAGAGGATTCCTTGTATTTTTTTAATATATACTCTTATCAATTTTTTATGTGTTGATTGCATTTTATTTCCTTCCACATTCCCTTGCAATAATGCTAGTTTGAGAATATTGCAGGATATAACAACATAATAGCTACTAATGCTGTATGTTTGTGATGGTGGCAAATATCTGTAGTTCGGGATGAGGGTGGAGGTTCATTCTCCAAGCTTGTGGGTTGGTTTTTGAACATTTCATTATCATGCTAGGTAACATGTTCAGTAGAATTTAGGGGATGTCAGTGTTAGTGTTTCTCTGTTTATAAGGGCTCCGTGTGGTCAATAGGCCTTGTGATGGGGAGTTCATATCAGATATTGGCCTTGTAATGGGTCTTGTGATGGGTCAGGTATGGATCACATCAAGTGAAGATCTCATGATAGGTCTTGTGATTGGGAGGTCATGCCAGGTTAGGGTCATTGGGAAGTGAAGTACTGGTTGGGGAGTGGGGGTTGCTTGGGTCAGTTGAGGGTCAGTGCTGTCATTGGTTGGCTGTATGTTTGATTTTAATTGCCTGTTGATAGAATTGCTTGTGAAGTTCCAGGCTTCAATAAACTGGCACTGACATCCCCTAAACTCTGCTGAAGATGTTATCTAGCCTGGTAACAAAATGTTCCAAAAGCAATCCACAAACTTGGAGAACAAACCTCCACCATCAGCTACTAATATATTATATGTAATGTCAATTATAACAGCAGAAGGAATGAAAGCTTGTTATGAGATCCAAAAATGTCAACTTTACACTTTCCCTGATTTTTTAAAAAATATTTCCTTTTGTACTGTATTTCCTTCTGTTATTATACTTTTCTGGAATTCTTTGTGACTGTACAATTTTATGTAATGCCCTTGAAGTAATTTTGACAGGACAGTCTTTCTTGAGAAAATTCACTAGTGCCCTAAAGCTTCTAAATCAAGATTATCATTCAGATTATACCTCATTGAGATTTTGTACCATTGTCAATCTGATAAACATCTCCCCACCCACCCCTTTTCCCCCCTCTCTCTCTTTTTAAAAAAGGTCTTCAGAATAAAGCACGATAATTCTGTAAAGTATGTGTGAACATTTCATTGTGATGATTGTAGGCCTGTTCACTGAATGAACTACTCATGCAACTGGCCCCAATTTTCCTTTTAATTCAATTGATTGCATTGACGTATTATTACATTTTCAGACTGGAATATTTATATTGAATTACTTTTGTTTATGAAATAAATGAACCGTCCCTCCCCCCCAATGTTCATTTATACTCTCTATATATAGCACTTGAGTTTAGTTCTGCAACAACTATATGGAGGGGGAAAATCAGAAAAAAAGAAGTGATGAATATTTTTCAAAGTTCTCTTTTGCTTCCCTTCTTCCTGTAGCATATACATATTAACATAAGCCTCAATGAAAAAAACGTACTACCAGAGAAGTGTTAATAATCTCTGAACAAAAGTGATTGCATGAGTGTATATATGCATGGACCATGCAAACTCATTCATCTTCCTAATGTTATTCCCGCGGCTTTAGGGATCTGCTTGTTGGATCAATGAATGTCATCTTGCAGGATCAAATGCAGGATCCAGGTCATGTCTTCATTTAATGGATATGGTTGTAGATCCATGAGTTCTGACCAAAAAAAAAATGACTGACCAGCTTGTCTCCTGGGCCTGATATTGGTTTGATCTGTGTTCAACTCAGCACTACCCTGATGGGTGGGCAGTACTAGGAAGAGCAGACCTTACCACCCATGGTCCAGGCAAATTCATGCAGACAAATATGTGATTGCTACTGCTATTATATTGTTGCTATATCATCATTTTGCTTCAATAAAATAAGATAATTAAAATAAAATCACCTAGGATTTAAACACTGCAAAAATGTATTTATTTTCTGTATAATTTTACTAAATACATATTCTATGCTAACTTTCTATTACATTTTTGTACATGTTGTTTCCATTTTTGTATAAAAAATTCCCTAATGTGTTTGACTTGTATGCCTTTGTAGAATTGAGAGCTATAATACGGGAACAGCTGCAGCAAAACTGAAAAATTCTTATTAATTTTGAAGTTGTAAATAGCACTGAATATCAAATTAAAATAGACATTTTACTAATAAAAACCCTGTAAATGCAAATAATATGAAAAAAAATCAAATTATTGAAAATTATTTATACATATGAAAAAATATTTTAAAAATCATCATCAGACTAATTAGTTATGTCAGAATAAATACTGTAGAGAAAAAATGTTTCAGAAGCAGAATACTGGTTTTCATCTCATAATAATTATTCTGACCTAAATTGTGGAATGTTAGCTTGCTAATCTAAAACAAGTCTTTGGTTGGAGGGCAGTACTTTGGTTCATATACTAACTCCTTAGATACCGCATGTCAGAAGTTCTTTATATGATATAGAAGTAAATATAGATTGATTCATGTGCTGTGTCAGTTGTGGTGCTGTGAGGAAGTATGAAATTCAGCGCTGACAGGTCCTTCTGCTTGAAAAATCAGTTAAAAACAACAAAATTATTATCAGATCCAAAGAAATTATTTTAGTTACTATTTCAATGTTCTTCAATACACGTGTTTCTGTGTGTATATCTGTATACTATGTGACACTTTAAGACTTTTTTTAAAGTATGCAGTGTTGATATCTGTCTATCATCAACAGGCAAGCACTTCTGATTGAATTCATATGAAAGGATGGGGGAAAACAATATCTCAAACTCTTCTAGATCAATGGAACTCAGACATTTGTAATGAATGCTTTCAAATCTGTGTGAGGGAGGATTGCCTTGAACAGAAAAAAGCCCCACTCAATAGTTATTATTTAAATGTTATTTATTTGCTTTAGGACAGGGATGTCAAACTGCTGGCCCGCGGGCTGGACATGTCATCAGGAAACCGTGCCCACCCCATTGCTGGCAATGGCAAAAAAGCTGCGATACATTGTGCGACGTCACGTGACGTCACGAGTTTGACATGTCTGCTTTAGGACATTCATAATTTCCCACTACTGTATTTTATATGTCATATTTTTAATATGAAATATTTTTAAAGAATGACTTTTCTTCAGTTCATCTGCATACAACTTACATCTTATAGAAAAAGAGAGATTAAAGGTGTGACAATTATTCATGAATGCATGAATAGATGTGTACATTTATTGTGTAAGAATGCATACCTGTCCCTCAAACTCATCCAAACTGCAGTATATAAATAAGAATGTCTGATTTGGACTTTATCTCCTCTTACCAAGCTGAATTTAAACCTTTTTAAACCTATTATGAGACTGTGTGATGAACGGAAACATAGTCAGCTTATCTTCAACAGACAAAGCTGCTATATCAAAGAGGTTTGACTGTGATTCTTGATGCCCAACTACTGGGTCTAGTATTTTAACTTTCTTAGATTGTCAACTATATTTCTTCCTCACCACTAACTTGAGTTCTGCAAACATTATATTTGGTCTTTCTCCAACAGACAGTTACTAGTTTTCTTGAAAGTTCAGCCTGAGATTCGCTTCCTTTTAGAGCACTTAGCACTTCTTTTATAGTCACAATTTTAATACCATAACATTTCATATATAAAATGTGGTAGCTTCATGGTTTTCTGCAAATCTACATTTGCACATAAGCTACCTTTCATGTGGGAGCTTCATTGGCTGCCAATTTGCTTCTGGATCCAATTTAGATTGTTACCTTTAAATCTCTAAATCTCTAAACAGCTCATCACAGGATGATATGAAGCCCATCAAGTGGTTAATTTGATTGTTGTCACTGGGGTGAAGTTATTGAGGTTTGTATTTAGGGTTTTATTCCTGCAAACCTCCCAGAGTCACCCATGAGTTAGATAGCCATAGACATTTTATTAATAAATAACAAATAAAGTACAATACTATGCTTCTAAAATGTTTGGTTACATTCTGTTTATTGTTATAGAATACATAGTAAAAAGGTAAAGGTTCCCCCGCACATGCGTGCTAGTCGTTTCCGACTCTAGGGGCCGGTGCTCATCTCCGTTTCAAAGCTGAAGAGCCAGCGCTTGTCCGAGGACATCTCCGTGGTCATGTGGCCGGCATGACTAGACGCCAAAGGCGCACGGAACGCTGTTACCTTCCCACCGTAGTGGTCCCTATTTTTCTACTTGCATTTTTACGTGCTTTCGAACTGCTAGGTGAGCAGAAGCTGGGACGAGTAACAGGCGCTCACTCTGTTACGCGGCACTCGGGATTCGACCTGCCAAACTGCCGACCTTCTGATCGACAAGCTCAGCGTCCTAACCCACTGAGCCACCGCGTCCCTTATATAGAATACATAGAAAATATAAATAAGAAAAAAATAGAGAAATGAGGAAGGACTCACATGGAAGGAAAAAAAAATCAACAATTATTGTCTTATAAACATCCATAGATTAGAGCAGGGGTCGCCGGTACTGGGCTGTGACCACTGAGGAACCGGGCCACGCAGCTGGAGGTGCACTGAAAGCGCATCTGCCATCTCCAGGAATGCAGCAAGTCTGCAGGGGTCTGGGCAGTGGCGGGAGAGTGACAGGGCAGAAGCCATCTTGCTCAGTGCAAGGTCCTCTGATTGCTGCGGTTGCAACTGGTTTGCAACATCTGAGCTCTGCGTCCTTCCTCTTCTCCCTCCTCCTGCTTCTTCTGCTATCTCTTCTTCTGTCTCCTCCTCCTCTTCCTGGTTCTGCTCCCTCTTCCCCCGCTACTTCTTTTTCCTCCTCCTCTTCTTCCTCACTTTCCTCCTCTCACCCTTCCAGCACCCCAGCTTTGTGCAACTCTCTAAATTTGCAGGACAAATGCAAACAAGCCCAGCTTGCAATCAAGGGCTCCCCCAAAGCCTCATTAGAGGGAGAGTTATGTGCATATGAGGGTGACTTTCTCAGGGTGCAAATAGGGGCATGGAGAAGCTACATTTCACCTTAAGCACTACATCTCCAAGGGATTCTGTATCTCATCTGTACCTTTTCTAAGACCGCTGGGTTCTGTGGCACTTTAACTGGAGTTTTCTGGTTTTATTTTGATGCTCCAGGTGCCTCATGTTTCGGTAACATCCTGCCTGCTTTTTAAGGTTTAGTTTACATCTCTCCAAGTTTGCACCCAAGCATGCTCCTACCCAGCTTGCAATGGAGGAGAAGAGAAGCTACATTTCCCCTTAAGCAGTGGTGGGATTCAAATACCTGAACATCTGGTTCTCTGCATGGATGCAGGCCTGGGCCTCCTAGGCCTAGAATGGACTTCCAGAAGTGACATCCATGCACTTCCTGTGGGCTCTTCTAGGCCTTCGAGGCCCAGAACAGACTTCTGGAAGCAGCATGGGTTCAGCCAGTTCTCTGAACTCCACAAAATTTAGTTATTGGTTCTACCAAACCAGTGCAAACCAGCTGAATCCCACCACTGTCCTTAAGCACTGTGTCTCCAAAGGAATCCCTCTCTCATTTGCACCTTTTCCAAGACAGCTAGGTGCTTGCACATTGCCAAGTTGGTTTGCTCTCTCTCTCTCTCTCTCTCTCTCTCTCTCTCTCTCTCTCTCTCTCTCTCTCTCTCTCTCTCTCTCTCTCTCTCTCTCTCTCTCTCTCTCTCTCTCTCTCTCTCTCTCTCTCTCTCTCTCTCTCTCTCTCTCTCTCTCTCTCTCTCTCTGTCTCATGGTTTTCTCAGCACTTCCTCAGTGGATTGTCTCTTTTCCTTCCCTCTTTCATAGAAGCAGAAAGTCACTTGTCTAATCTAATACAATAATAGAAATAAAGTGCACTGTTTATTTATTTGTTTGTTCAGAAAATTTTATAATAAATGTAATGCACTTGAATCATTCTGAAACCTTCCCCTTCCCCCTGTCCATGGAAAAATTGTCTTCCATGAAACTGGTCCCTGATGCCAAAAATGCTGGGGACCTCTGCATTAGAGTCTACTCTGTCAGAAGCATGGAGTTCAGTCTTATGAAAATGATCTTGTATATATTTCTTTCAATTGTTCCATGCTCTAGCTGGTGTTGGATTTGATAATGTATAGCTAGGTACCAGTTTTTATTGTGATTTATTTCGTTGTATTACTGACCATTCCAAGCATAATTACTTTTTCCAGTAAACATGATATGATCAAAAAAATAATGCAGAATTTTATGTTTTACCTCCAGTGAGATGTCTGATATTATATGCTCTAACATTTGCATGTCATCTTTGTTGTCCAGGAAACTTCTTTATTACCAGAGCTCAGTTGAATCAATTTTCCTCGTATCTAATTTTTCATGATTCTACTTTCACAGCTGTAAATATATATGGGAAACAGTATAGTGCAAGCTGACTTCCAGTTTGCCACGCAGCCACCATGGATGGCTGGGAGACTTGCTCTCTCTCCCACATTCAGTTTTGGATTGCGGGGGCCCCCTGAAAAGGGGCGAAAGTCACTCCAAAGAGGCGACCAGTAAGGAGGGGCCCTCGCTGGATCACAGGAGAGCAGCAACTGTCCTGTTGGAGCTGGTGATCCCTGCAAATGGGTGAACGAAAGGACCGGCCATAGAAATATGGCTCGTCCCTAGGCTGCAGAGAGCCGGTCACACTCACCATCTGGCAACTTCAAAGCAGTGTGGAAAGGACTGAGTGAGATCTACCTCTCTTAAATCCTAATTGCTTTTTTCTACCTATTCAAGCTGCTAAAGTACTTTCCCCCCTGTGGAGAGGGAAGGGGAATTTTAGCCCTCTCTCTAGAAACAGCGGCAACTGAATATACCGGAGAGCTTTTTTGAAAACGTTGAAAAAATAATTGGATCCCAATTGGAACTTTATTTCCTAAAGCTTGTGGATTAAAAGATTTTTGATTATCTACTTTTTACCTTCTATTTTTATTTGAAAATCTGGGTTTTTCCTCTTAAAATAGAAGAAAAAAACCAAAAGGATTGAAATAACTTTGAGATTTAAAGGAATTCCTTAAACTGTAGAGTGACATCTTGTGGCTAAACCTGAAATTGTAATTCATTATTCTTAAAGAAAAGAGACTTGGCTGACAGTTCAGAAAATAAGATTTATGTGACCTTGAACACCAGCTGTGAGAGTTTTAGCTCTGTTTTTTTATTTACAGGGGTAAAAAAACTCTAAAAGCTTTCAGAACAGACCTTTTCTATGGAAGAAATGCAAAAACAATTTTATGTTATATTGAAAATAACTTACCAAATTTATCAAACTCTTCTTACAGCTGGTGATGAAATAAGAGCTTTCAGGGGAAAATCAGAAATTGTCTTAGATATTAAAACTCAAACTTTGACTATAACTAAAAACCTATCTATACAGAATACAACAGAAAAAAACTGAACAATTAAATATTAATACAGAAGACCTAACTGCCCAACAAGTACAGATAATAGAAAATTCAGGAAAAAATCTGATAACTTGGATGGAGGAAAAAACCTGCTATACATATCAGAAGGAATTTGAAGATCAAGAAGAGAAACAGATGGAATGAAAGATAAACAGTTCAGACAACTACATCAAGAGGAGAAAATAAAGAGATGATCTGGTAGTCCTGCCAGACCTCTCAGCCTTTCAAAAATGGTGACTGGATGGTCATCTCAATATGACATAATATATACAATAATACAAGAATTCTTTGAGGACCCTGAAGCAAGGACATGGAAGATGATTTGGCAAAGGAAAAAAGATGGAATAAGACTGAAGAAGAATGGAGTGTGAACATATTTAGGAGGTTTAAAATAGAATATACTTAAGTAGACAAGACCCGTATTTTAAATATGATATATTGTTATGATGTGAAGATAAAGAAAAATGTTGGCTAATTAAAATCTGTTTTTGGGGCATGTAGTTCTCTCTGAGTGTCTGTTGTCAAAAGTGGATTGCTGATAGTTCCATGTGTTGTAGCCATAGCTCTAGTCATTGCCCGTGTTCTTATACCAGAGGTTCTAAATAGTTGTTTCTCTGCTTCTCTGTGTTCCACAATGCAGGGTGGTTGTGTATTTGTGCAATCTTGATTTTGATACAATGAGGCGCTTTGTGAATGCTTGCACTGTTTGCCTTCATATCGTGCACATTGTTCCTCTTCCCAATTCCTTAGTGCCTGGTATGCAGTGGGGAGGTCTATTGCCGGTTGATAGAGGAGTGGTTTGAAAACCAAGCTTCCTTAAGCAGCCACCTTTAGTGTTGTCACTGGCAATTTCCTCGGTCCCTGTTAGATTAAATACGTGGTTGTGTGTAGCCATGTGTGCCCACACCTGTGAATGTTGTTCTTGTCTTCTAATAGCGAGTTTGTGTTCATGCACCCTAGTCCTCAGTCGTTTTGCCACCTCCCCAATGTAATTGCAATTGCAATTCTGGCATGACATCTTGTACACGACTGAGGATTTTTCTTCATTTAGGGCGCATGACATAAGCTCGTAAAGTCCGATCAGGTCTTTGGGCAACACTGACCTTGTGAGGGGCTAGTATGCGTGCTGTGGCCTCGGATACACCATGGATATAAGGCAGTGTTATCTGTGATGTTAATGCATTTTCACATTGATGGCATGTAGGTTCACCTGGCCTGCTGTGTTGTCTAATGAAGCTAGGTGGGTACCTGTTGTTTCTGCAGACACAATAAAAGCGGCGTCTTTCTTCCCTTTTTGCCTTATTCGTGCTGCAATGTGTGTTTATATGTCTAAAGAGGGTCCTAATAGAGCTGACCTTATGGGTTGTGGGGTAATTACTTTTGAAATAAATAAATAAATAAACCTTTATTGTCAAAGTACAACATGTGTACATTGAGATTAGCTGAGCCTCCCCCTGTGCTCTCTCCCCTCAACACACAGTGACAACAAACCCTCCATCCCACCACACTATGTGAACCAACTACACCACACACCGGCCTCCCAAGTCAATTCTGCATAAGATTATGTCCCATTTAAAAGCCTAACAGCCCACGGATAAAAGCTATTTTTCAGCCTGTTGGTACGGCTGGCTATATTCCTATATCTCCTACCGGATGGTAGGAGAGTAAAGAGATACCGTCCAGGGTGTGAGTCATCCCTGAGAATCTTCCTCACTCTTCCAAGGCAACGAGCCCTGGCAATGTCATCCAGTGGTGTCAGGGAACAGCCCACAATGTCTTGTGCTGTGCTCACTACCCTCTGTAATACTTTCCTATCCGCGGCTGTCAGACCAGCATACCAAACCACAATACCATACGAGAGGACGCTCTCTATGGTAGACCGGTAAAAGAGGGTCATTAGCTGTTGTTCTACCCTGTTCTTCCGCAAGATCCTAAGAAAGTGAAGCCTCTGTTGGGCCTTTCTAGCCACCTGGGTTGTGTTAACTTTCCAGGTCAGATCTTCACAGAGGTAGACTCCCAGAAATTTAAAGGAGGAAACTCTCTCTACACAGTCCTCCCCGATGTAAAGTGGGGCAGGTTCCTCCTTTTTTCTCCGGAAGTCTAACAGCATCTCTTTCGTCTTGCCGATGTTTAGGTGCAAGTTGTTGTTACTACACCATATGGATAGTTTTTGTACCTCCACCCTATATGCTGTCTCATCCCCACCTGTAATAAGACCCACCACAGTTGTATCATCTGCGAACTTGATTATCGCAGTGGATGGGTCAGATGATACACAATCATAAGTGTATAAAGAATACAGGTAGGGGCTAAGCACACAGCCCTGTGGCGTGCCGGTGCAAAGCTTCAGGGGGGTGGACAAAGCAGACCCGACCCTCACTGTTTGTACCCGATCCCTAAGAAAGTCTTAAATCCAATCGCAGATAGCGGGGGAGAATTTCAAGTCAGTCAGCTTCTCGATGAGAATGCTCGGCAAAATGGTGTTGAAAGCCGAGCTGTAGTCAACAAAAAGCATCCTGACGTAACTTCCAGATTTCTTGAGATGACTTGCTACAGAATGTAAAGCAGTAGCTATGGCATCGTCTGTCGACCTATTTCCCCTGTAGGCAAATTGATGTTTATCAAAGTCCAGTGGGAGGCATGTCCTAAGATGTTGGAGAACCAATCTTTCAAAGCATTTAATGACTACAGACGTTAATGCAATAGGTGTTGTGACTCAGGGCCAGCCTGTGGGTCCGACAGCCGGCTCCGATGTATCGGATGACTCAGATGAGGGGGAGGGAAACGAACCGGCTGATGATGGTTTGGAGGCTTTGCAGAGCCCTCAGCCGGGGACCTCTTCTCAGCTGCGTGAGCCCGAGAGTGCGGAGGAAGATGACCCACAGCTGGCCCTGTTCAAGGACGCCCGACGCAGGAGGCAGTCGAGCAGGAACAAACAAAGAAAGGCTGTGGGACTCCTCGGGAGGAGGCACAGGGAGACCACGCCCTGAGCTCTCTATAAAAGGAGTGTTTGGGGAGGGGCTGGTTGCTGAAAGCAACTTTTCCGCTTGAGAAGACAAGCTCTAGTGTTTTTGTTAACTGCGTAATAAATCTTGGCAGATGCCTTTTAGCCTTGGACGCTCTCCAGTCTCTTCTTTCTGAATAGGGGTTTGCCTTACTACAAGGCCAGAAGAGGGCTGGTTCAGAACAGTTTGCATTCAGCCACCCACCCCTTATTACTACGATGGAGCAGCTTCTTGCCGAGAATGCCCAGCTCACCCAGCAACTCACTTTGCTGGCAACTCAGGTGGCTCAACTGCAAGCTCAGGTACATGCTGCACCCCCACCCAGGAGGAAATGTCAGATAGCTATGCCGGATAAATTTGCTGGTACTCCAGAACTGTTTCCTGCCTTCTTGGGACAATGCCAGCTCTTTATCAGCGTGAGAGCAGCTGATTTCCCCACTGACCGAGATAAGGTGGGATTCGTGTTGAGCCTTCTGTCGGGAGATGCAGCTCGTTGGGGCACGCCTCTGTTGGCACAGCCTAGCCCTTTGTTGGATAACTTTGGGGGGTTTTGTGACCATATGCGCCTCATGTACGAGGACCCGATTAAGGCGCAGACTGCCACCCGACGCCTGAAAGCTTTGAGGCAGGGTCAGCGCCCTCTACAGGCCTATATCAGCGATTTCCGGCTGCTTAGCCAGGATTCCGCCTGGAATGAGGCTGCGCTCGTGGATGCCTTTCAGGATGGCTTGTCAGAGGAGATGTTGGATGAGCTGGCCCGTGTGGACATTCCCTCAGATCTGAATGGGCTGATCCATCTTTGTCTGCGGATCGATGCCCGGCTGCAGCAGCGAAAGAGTCGCCGTGCCACCCCACAGACCCCTGCCGCCCCTGTTGTGCGTGAGCCCCCAGTCCAGAGGGAGGAGCCAATGGAGCTGGGTGCCGCCAGGTCCCGTCTATCGGTGACGGAAATGGACAGACGACGATCGGAGGGGTTGTGTTTTTACTGTGGGGACCCTGGACATTTGGCTGCTTCTTGTCCAAAGAAGCGTCAGCGGGCATCAGTGACCAAGCCGGCCCCGAGAAAGTCCCCTGCTTTGCTGTCGGGAAACGGCCCGAGCCCGATCTAGACGGTGTGATAGATCGGACGACTCACCACGACCACGCCGAGCGACGCCATTCCGATGGTGCCTGTGAACCTCCACGGCATTTGATTTTGGAGGCACGACTGATCCTTCCTGGCAAGCCAGAGGGGATTCCGGTCCATGCCTTAATTGACTCTGGGGCTACCACTAACTTTATGGACTCGGCCTTCGTGGCCAAATGGGCTGTTCCTCAGTGTCCGGTGAATCCGCCCATGCTAGTGGAGACTATTGATGGTCGAGTGCTCCTGTCCGGGCCTATTACGGCCGCCACGCAACCAGTGAGTATGGCTATCAGTTCCCATGTGGAGGCCATTCAGTTCTACATCACTTCGGATCTGCACTTCCCCGTGGTCCTGGGACTGGCGTGGCTCCGGGCGCATGATCCACAGATCTATTGGTCTCAGAACTTGGTCACCTTCCCAAGTTTGCAGTGCGTGGACCACACCCGTCATATCTGTGCCGGCCAGGTGGAGGGTTCCCCAGGAGTTTCTTTGCCTCCCGAACTGTCCGACTTTGCTGATGTGTTCAGCGAGTCAGAGGCGGACCAATTACCCCCGCACAGGCCCTATGACTGTTCCATTGATCTAGTTCCTGATGCGCCTCTCCCAGTGGGGCGTTTGTATTCCATGTCGGAGCCCGAGTTGGCTGCATTGCGGGACTTCCTGACAAAGAATTTGGCTCGTGGTTTCATCCGGCCCTCGTCCTCGCCAGTGTCTGCGCCCGTGCTCTTCGTCAAAAAGAAGTCGGGCGAGTTACGGCTCTGCTGTGACTACCGGAAACTCAACGCCATCACGGTGCGTAACCGCTACCCGCTGCCCCTCATCCCCGAGCTCTTGGACCGACTCCGGGAGGCTAAGATCTTCACGAAACTGGACCTGCGTGGAGCTTACAACCTCGTCAGGGTTCGGCCGGGTGATGAGTGGAAGACGGCGTTTGGTACTCGCTATGGACATTTCGAGTACACGGTGATGCCGTTTGGCCTGACCAACGCCCCCGCTGTGTTTCAGCATTTTATGAACGACATCTTTCGGGATCTGTTGGACCAGTTTGTCGTGATTTACCTGGACGACATCCTGATTTACTCCCCATCGCGTGAAGCGCATCATCAGCATCTCCGTCAGGTCCTGCAGCGCCTCCGGAAACATCGGCTGTTTGCCAAGTTGGAGAAGTGCCAGTTCTACCAGGTGACCATCGATTTCCTGGGTCACCGCATTTCTCCTGAGGGCATCGCCATGGAACCGAGTAAAGTTGAGTCGTTGCAGAGTTGGCAACCCCCGCGTCGCGTGAAGGACGTTCAGCGACTTCTTGGATTTGCCAACTACTATCGGACATTCATCCCTGGCTTTGCCGCCTTGACAGCCCCCCTCACCCGGCTCCTGCAGAAGAAGACTCGGTTCCAGTGGAACGCCCCCGAACAACAGGCGTTCCAAGCTTTGAAGGACGCCTTCATGAAGGAGCCCATCTTGAAGCATCCTGACCCGCAACGGCCGTTTGTCGTGGAGGCGGATGCCTCCGACATTGCCATTGGGGCCGTGTTACTCCAGGCAGCGACGCCCAATGGTACCCTTTTCCCTTGCGCGTATCACTCTCGGAAATTGAATCCCTCGGAGCGCAACTATACCATCTGGGAGAAGGAGATGCTGGCCATCAAGGCGGCGTTCGAGGCTTGGAGGCATCATTTGGAGGGGGCGCGGCATCAAATCGAGGTCCGGACGGACCACAAGAATCTGGAAAGCCTGCAGACCGCTCGGAATTTGAACCAACGCCAGATCCGGTGGTCCCTCTTCTTTGCGAGGTTTGACTTCCGGGTGCGGTACATACCAAGCGGGCACAACCAGAGAGCGGATGCTCTGTCCAGGAAGCCCGAGTACACCCGAGTGGAAGACAAGCTTCCGCCCAGGACAGTGATCCCCGTCGAGTCTTTTGCTGCGGTGCGGGAGCCGGTGGATATACGGGCTCGGATCCGGGAGGCGCAGCAGCAGGAGGCGTGGGTGGCTCAGCGGAAGGAAGAGGTGGGGCCAGATTCGCCTTGGTCGGTCACGGATGGACTCCTGTATTATCGTGACCGGCTCTATGTTCCAGGAGGGCCACTCAGGGGACTCGTCCTCAGCCAGTGTCATGATAACCCGGCTGCGGGGCATTTTGGCCTGTTCAAGACTCTGAACCTGGTCTCCCGTACCTTCTGGTGGCCCCAAGTCCGACACGATGTCCAGTCTTATGTCACCTCCTGCGTCCCATGCAGGCAGGCCAAGTCAGCGACAGGGGCCCCGCCTGGTTTACTGCAGCCTTTGCCAACGCCCAAGAGACCCTGGGGGGCTGTGTCCATGGACTTTCTGACGGATCTACCCCCATCCTCCGGCTTCACGACAGTGTTTGTGGTGGTGGACATGCTGACCAAGATGGCGCACTTCATCCCCTGTCGCGGCTTACCGTCAGCTCGCGCCACTAGTCGCATGTTCATCCAACAGGTGTTCCGGCTGCACGGCCTTCCCGATAGGGTCGTCTCCGATAGGGGGGCCCAGTTTACAGCCCGCTTCTGGCAGGAGTTGATGCGGGCGTTGGACATTAAGGTTTGCCTCTCGTCCGCGCATCATCCTCAGACCGACGGGGGTACCGAGAAGGTCATCGGCATCTTAGAGCAGTATCTGCGCTGCTATGTTAACCTGCAGCAGGACAATTGGGTGGACTATTTAGCCATAGCCGAGTTTGCCTTTAACAACTCGCAGCACACCTCCACGCAGATGACACCGTTCTTGGCCAACGTGGGTTATCACCCCAGGTTTTTCCCCCTTTCTCCCGTGGACTCACCGGAGCCGGCAGCGAACGAATTCATGGCGGAATTACAGGCGATCCATCGGTTGGTGCGACGGCAGCTGGAGAAGGCCAAGGCCGACTACAAGAGGTTCGCCGATCGGTCGAGAAGGGATACGCCTCCATTATCGGTGGGGGATCGGGTCTGGCTGTCCACCAGAAACCTACCATCCACTCGGCCGGCGAGGAAGCTGGACCACCGTTACCTTGGACCGTTCCCAGTCGAGGCCGTCATCAACCCGGTCGCCTATCGTTTAACTCTGCCACGTTCCCTGCGCGTGCACCCCGTCTTCCATCGGTCCTTGTTGGTCCCCGAACAACCGGCTTGTCCACTTCGCCAAGCGGAACCTCCCCCATCAGGACCTCGTGATGGCGACAGCACCCCCGAGTACGAGGTCGCCAGCATCAGGGATTCCCGCTGGCTGAAAGGTCGCTTCCAGTACCTGATCGAGTGGAAAGGGTACGGGCCGGAGGACTTCACATGGGAAGACGTGACCGCCGTTCATGCCCCTGCGTTGGTGACTGCTTTTCACGAACAGTTCCCATCCCGACCGCATCCGGATCGGCAGACCCGGGGGAAGGGCCCTGCAGTGCGGGATAGTGTTGTGACTCAGGGCCAGCCTGTGGGTCCGACAGCCGGCTCCGATGTATCGGATGACTCAGATGAGGGGGAGGGAAACGAACCGGCTGATGATGGTTTGGAGGCTTTGCAGAGCCCTCAGCCGGGGACCTCTTCTCAGCTGCGTGAGCCCGAGAGTGCGGAGGAAGATGACCCACAGCTGGCCCTGTTCAAGGACGCCCGACGCAGGAGGCAGTCGAGCAGGAACAAACAAAGAAAGGCTGTGGGACTCCTCGGGAGGAGGCACAGGGAGACCACGCCCTGAGCTCTCTATAAAAGGAGTGTTTGGGGAGGGGCTGGTTGCTGAAAGCAACTTTTCCGCTTGAGAAGACAAGCTCTAGTGTTTTTGTTAACTGCGTAATAAATCTTGGCAGATGCCTTTTAGCCTTGGACGCTCTCCAGTCTCTTCTTTCTGAATAGGGGTTTGCCTTACTACAAGGCCAGAAGAGGGCTGGTTCAGAACAATAGGTCTGTAGTCATTCAGGCACTCAACTGCAGTTTTCTTGGGGACTGGGACAATGGTAGCTGCCTTCAAGCATGATGGTACACATGCCGTTTGCAAGGAGATGTTAAAAATCCTTGTCAGGACCCCTGCTAATTGATCGGCACAATTCCTGACCACTATCCCCAGCAGTCCATCTGGGCCTGCGGCTTTGCTGGGATTCACAGCCTTCAATACAGCTCTCACTTGGTGTTCAAGTATCCTGTCTGTATGGGTGGATTTACGGTAGACTGATGTGTGTAACGAGCCATCAGGTTGACATCTAACCAACACATTTAAAAAGGCCAAAGCCCCATTGGTCTCTTCTTCTGCAGTGAAGCGGATATCAGGATAGATGGAATTGAGCTTCCTCATCAGCCTGTCCTTGTCCTGCCTTTTGATGATCACAAAGATGTCATCCACGTATCTCACCCAAAACCTGGCCAGCCCCGAGGTTGGAGTTGCCCTAAACAACACAATGGGTCTTAGGGGAGCTCCTTCCTTATGGATCTTGGAGAGTCCATAAAATCTGGCAGTAGGCGCATCTTTGGGGCGCATAGTTCTTAAAGCCTCCTCCCCTATTTTCCCTTGTCATTTTAATCTCTCCAGTACCTTGGAAATTTGGTTCCTGAGGGTTGTCATAGGGTCTTTTTTGACAGTCTGGTAGGCGCTGGTGTTATTGAGCAGTGTGAGGGCTTTGTGGATATTTATTTTATTTATTTATTTTATTAAATTTATATACCACCCTTTCCCGAAGGACTCAGGGCGGTTTACAGAGCATTTAAAACAACCAATACAAAAGTTAAAAACAAATTGAAAAAGATTAAATCATCCCTAGAATTAAAAACCCCAGTTAAAAATTCTCAGCCTATAATCAGGTTGGTCCATTACAACTGTTGCTCTACCTTGTCAGCTGGGAGGATGACGATGGATGTGTCATCCTGTAATTGCTTTAGGACAATTGTGTATATATTATAAATTATAAGCTCAAATATGAGAAAGTGGACATACTGTAAGGAAAAATGCTGAAATGGGAGAAATTTTGGCTAATGAATCTATAATATTTGGAAATTATAATGAAACAAGAATATCACATTGTATTACTAATCTGTTGATGTAGAGGTGAGATAGATATATGTATCTGGAATACTAGATGAGGAAATTGTGACAAAGGGAATTGGGGTCATTTAAAAATTTGGAAATGAAAAATATTAAACATTCAATTTAAATATCAAAGCAAAATTAAAGCTGGGAAAATTTATAAGGTCATTGATGGTCCAAAGGATGGAATGTCAAAATAAATAAGACATATGAAATTATTAAGTAGCTGATAGATAGGACACGGAACCACTGATTGGTTCAAAATTGGGAAAGGAGTCCGGCAAGGCTGTATACTGTCGCCCTGCCTATTTAACTTATATGCAGAGCACATCATGAGAAAGGCAGGGCTAGATGAATCAAAAGTTGGAATTAAGATTGCCGGAAGAAATATCAA
The DNA here is from genome assembly GCF_964194415.1 of Vipera berus. Lineage (NCBI taxonomy): Eukaryota > Metazoa > Chordata > Lepidosauria > Squamata > Viperidae > Vipera > Vipera berus. Next base: position 34,539,259 of record NC_138209.1, read on the forward strand.
CAACCTAAGATACGCAGATGATACCACTCTAATGGCAGAAAGTGAAGAAGAACTAAAGAGCCTCTTGTTGCGGGTGAAGAAGGAGAGTGCAAAACTTGGGTTGAAACTTAACATTAAGAAAACCAAGATCATGGCATCTGGCCCTCTCAATTCCTGGCAAATAGATGGGGAAGAAATGGAGGTAGTGACAGATTTTGTTTTCCTGGGCTCCAAGATCACTGCAGATGGGGACTGTAGCCAAGAAATTAAAAGACGCTTGCTCCTGGGGAGGAAAGCCATGGCAAATCTAGACAGCACACTAAAAAGCAGAGACATCACCCTGTCAACAAAAGTGCGTATAGTCAAGGCTATGGTCTTCCCAGTTGCAATGTATGGCAGTGAAAGTTGGACCATAAGAAAGGCTGAGCGCCAAAGAATTGAGGCCTTTGAACTATGGTGCTGGAGAAGACTCCTGCGAGTCCCTTGGACCGCAAGGCGATCAAACCGGTCAGTCCTAGAGGAGATCAATCCTGACTGCTCTTTAGAAGGCCAGATCCTGAAGCTAAAACTCAAATACTTTGGCCACCTAATGAGAAGGAAGGACTCACTGGAGAAGAGCCTAATGCTGGGAAAGATCGAGGGCAATAGAAGAAGGGGACGACAGAGAATGAGGTGGCTGGATGGAGTCACTGAAGCAGTAGGCGTGAGCTTAAATGGACTCCAGAAGATGGTAGAAGACAGGAAGGCCTGGAGGAATGTTGTCCATAGGGTCGCGATGGGTCGGACACGACTTCGCAGCTAACAACAACAACAAGATAGAATAAGAAGTATACTAATTTAAACAAGAGACAATATGTATTAAGGGGGAAAAGAGAGGAAATATTGGCTGTAATAGTTGGAGATTTGTATTAATAATATTTGCATGTAATGGAATTATTGTAACTCAGATACCACGTCTCTTTTCAAAGATATAATTGTAATATTGGAAAATTAATAAAAAGTTTTTTTAGAAAAGTATAGTGCAAGCTAATCTGCATTTAATAGTCAAGCAAAATTGAGAAGTTAAACTGTTTGTTGTAACTAAACATAATGTATCACCTAGATATGACACAGACTAATTGCACAATAACTAGTTGACATGTGTAATATAGTAAGAAATCATTTCATTATTTAATTCATGACAATTATTAACTTTTTAAATACACATTGAGTTGGGTGTTTCATAATAAAATTATTATTTGATATTATTTTTCCTCCAATGAGGTAAACAAATTATTCAAGCAATAAAATAATCTTTATTTTACAGTTCTTTTTCCAAATAATTGGGTCAAGATCCAATTATTTGGGGGAAAAAGGACTGTAAAATAAAGATTATTGCTTTTCATCTATAAATATCATTGTAAATTATTAAAATGAAGAATTATTTTTGTATTACTTTTGTAATACATGCAACATTTTTTTTACAAAAAAAATAGTTTCTTAGCTATCTACTAAAGCTTTAAATTTGCATTATATTTAGAAATATAATACCATACTGTAATCATAAGGGACCTAAGTGAAATTAATCTATTTAATAACTAGTTATAAATAAATATAAATATTTCTAATTAAGCAGGATATAATTATAAAAGCATATTCATGAAATCTCTATCAGATAAATCATTAAGGGAAAAATAGTATGAAAATGTTTGTTCAACAAACTTATAAAATTTGTTGATGAAACTTTATTTTACAGTTTGTTTGTTTTTTAAAAAAATACATTTGAATTAATGTAACATTACTCCAGGTATTTTCATATTAAAATTCTGAACTATAGTTAGGATATATTTCAAATTTCATAGACTCTTTTTACTTCTAATACAGCTAAAGGTGAAATGTGACAGAGTTATATTTACTTAAATTTAGAATTAAAATGAGTAGTTTTTCAGTATTGCTACTATTTGTGGTAGACCATAGCAATCACTCTATCACTATTTTTCTACTTTATAGTAAATTGTACAGCTGGGACTAATATGAAGGAACTTAAGCAGGTGCAGAAACAGAAATAAATTATAAAGCTAATTAACCACCACATTGATTTTACACCAAGTAGTTATTCTTGTTGCTTTAGATACTCAGCAAGAGGGAAAACTCTATTTTTATACTCATTGCTTTATATTTGTATGCTAATGACATATAATCTTAGAACTCAATCAGAATGATAATATTTTATTTATTTACAATAAACAATGTTTGTTTATTTTTAATCAATTTATATTTGTCACCTATCTCAACCAATGACTCTGGAAAGTAAATAATATTAAAATAAAAAGCATTACAGCAACAAAAATATATAGCAGCTAAAAATGTGTCGCAATCATTAACTGCTAATACAGTCAAGTTGCCGGTGTGTTCACACACTTGAGACCCTAAGCTTGGGTGCAAAACCAGGCTATATGGCCTTACGAAAGGCCAGTAGAGTTGAGTTACATCACCTTCTCTGGAGAAAGAATGTTCCCAAGGGTAGGTGGTATGGCAGAAATGGCATGTTTTAAAATCTATGCTAGGAAAGCAGTGAGGTTTGGAGTGTAGAAGCCCTCTGATTTACAGGATACACCACTTTGGGTTCTGAATGAGGTTGCATTGTCCTTTGAAGAACTGGTTTGTAATGTTCTACTGGACACATTAAACACATCTACTTGAGGAGTAGATGGAAGCTGTAGCTAGGAGGGCTTTCCATCAAATAATTTTGTATACCAATTACAACTTTCTTAGACTGGAAAATTTGCTTGAAGTCATTCATGCCTTGGTAAACTCTCATTTGGGATTATTACAATACCATACATGGGTCTTTCCCTGATGATTTTATTTTTAGCCTAATTAGCTATAATTAAGAATGTTGTGCCATGCCTCACCCCACAAGGTGACCTCCAGGTCCTTCTTTCTGACCTTCTGAAAGATCCTGAAGACCTGGTTTTGCCAGTTGGCCTGGGGCCCTAACAGGGGTGCCTCATTCTGGAAGTGACTGTTGGATTAAGAGAAAACCTCTCCTCTTCCCATGTGTATCTTGCTTCCCTCTTCCCCATCTTTCAATTATAAATTATTATTATTATTTATAGTATAATGTTTGACTGGCTTTTAATGTTTCTAAGCTGCCCAGAGTAGTCTCTAGATGGGTGGCTTACAAGTCAAATAAATAAATAAAACATTTCTGCCACCATTTAGATTAGATGAGTTGGTATAGGAGTACAGCATAGTAAGAAAAAAAAGAGAGTTAAATATATGTCCAGACAGAATATTTCTCACAGCTGGATACCTGACAGCCTGCCTTTCTTCCATTATTCTACATGTCTTTTTGACTCTTGAGGTTTCAGGTATTTTCTAAAGTCCATATTTTTTTTTAAAAAAAAATAAACCTTGAAACTCAGACTTTCTTTCATTTCTAAACGAAATATAAAACTATTTATCTTATCCCAACTTAGTGATTTTTTTAAAAAAAAAACCTGCTAGCTGGAATTGTACAAGTATTAAAGCAGAATTACTTATTCTAAGCAATTTTTATTGTTTAATAAGCTGGAATTGATTAACAAATAAAATACCTTATTGCTGTTTTTTTTAAAAAAATCACTATACTGTTTTACATCATTACAGAATATAATCAATAACTGCAGAAAATGCATATAGATTTTTAAGCTGCTGCATGAAATCCATAAAAATAGTTACTAATAATATATTCAGAAGTGTGCTTACTTGAAAGACTAAGTGGTTATAATCCTTTTGTCCATTCGAAGATATTTTAAACTCATGAAGCATACACAACTGATGTCTCAGATTTTCTCATCTATTTCCTTCAATTACACTTAATTGTGCTCATTAAAGTAATCTAGAAATCATTTTGCTTGTCTACTTAAAGTCCAAGGGGCATAATTATAAAAGTAACTTTCTATTCAAGAAGATTTAAATGAGCTGAGGTAAGCTTTTTTTGTTAAGTAAAAGGTAGTAAGAAATAATATAAAACCTTCAAATAAAGAACTAATGAATATATAAAATGCCATCAAACTCAGGAAATTTGAAGCTCAGTAACACACAACATTAATGGAACATGATAAATTAATCAAATGCTTATGCAGAGTTTTAACTTGACAATTCCTCCTGGTTTTTTTAAAATAAACTAAAATAAAAATGATTAAGATAAAAATAGATGCTAAAGAAATATGTAAATAGACACAAGCTAAAATATGTCTCTTCTTGTGTAGCATTGTGATATATAAAGTATGTTTCTCTTCTAAAAGCTGAAACCATTTTTATTTTTCATGAATGGGTGCCCAATTATTTAAAATGAATGAACAAACTATTGTAAGTACCATTTTTCCTTGTGTGTGTTTTTGTGTTACAAATAGAACAGGAGATAGAAGATAGAGGGGTTTTTTTAAGAAAAATTCCTATGCAGGACATATGTTTTCATATCACTTTTTAAAAATATAGAAAATCAGGTGGTTAAAAAAGTAAATGGTAGATCCAAATACAGATAGTAAAAATTTGTAGTTGTTACTATGGAAGATGCTTACCAACTAGGCAGCATTAGAGATTGAGGTTACTGAGTTTATCATGAGAGAGACAGGGAGAGGGAGAGATTGAATAGATAGTCTTAGTAGTTCTTGCTATATTTAAATCCAAACCTCTGGCAAAATTTCAAACAAATAATTTTAGCAGCTTAGTCATAATGCTGCTAATAACTAATTTCTGTAATTGTGGTGCAGCCACTGATCGGTCAGCTGGCTTATCCTTTTCACTAGAAAGGCAACAGTTATTGTTTCTTACATGTTGATTTTCACTTGCATGCAATTATTTGGCAAAGCTTGTTCTTAAGTAACTAAAATAAAGCAATCCGTTATTTTTTTTCAACACTTCTGATTATAACAAAATTAAAAATCTCCATGTGGGATTTGTATCAGTTTTTCCCTCCTATATCCTTGAAGTATTGGCCAGGTATTGGCTTATCCTTCCAATTAGCAAATTTGTTTTTATTTCTGATGTTTTGTTTGCATACTTCATCTTCTTTGTTTTCAAGCACTTTCCTTGATGGACTTCCTGCAACAAGTCTTCATTGCTTTCTGGATGTAGAAATTCAAACCATGTTTTTCTTCCTCCATAGTTTGTTTCACCTGTAGAAGTCACTTATTCCTTTAGTGCCTGGCAAATACAGTCAATCAAGTGTGGAGCATGGTAACTGTCATTACTTTTCTTTTCTTTCTGATCAAAGTTATCAACTTCCACTTGGGTCTAGTCAACTATTCCTGCTATATATAAAATAACACTTGCTGCCCAGGTAAGATTAATTAAATTCCACCATTTAACTTTGGTTTCTAAAATTTTCCATACTCATTTGATGCATTTAGTAGAAGAACTTTCTTTAACTCCATTCTGTAATAAATTGGAAGTTTCTGCATCTCCCTTTTTAAAAATCTTTCTTCTGGTTTGACTGTGTTTATCAAATGTGCATTGTCTAGTTGTATTACAGCATCTCCAACAATTTACCATGTTTTTATTGCATTCCAATATCTTTGCTGAATTCTTTTGTGTTTTTCAACAAGAAATCCTGTTCAGCCTTCATTTTTCCAAATAATTTTAAATCACACATATAAATAAATGTGAAATTGTTAATTCTTTTATACCCAGTTCATACCTACAGTTTACCTTGATCAAAATTGTTGTTATTGGGATCATTGATAGTATAAAAAAAAGTTGATAATGAATTGCTTTGGAGAATTACACATTTGAATTTGAATGTGTCCTAATCTTCCTTATTGGTCATCAGCTTCATTTGTCAAAACTTCATTGAAGTGTTCATAAATTGCTGAACATTTATGCTGATTCCAAAAATAGCAAAGTATTTCTCAATCCAGCTATGTAACTATTTTAAAGTCAGTAACAAATCTTTGGATCTTTAGATTTTGGACTACATATTCTAATTATATCCTATATGTGGTTATAATATCTTAACTTCATATCTTTTATACTAAATTATCTTTGTTTGGACTGATGTAACTGAATTGGGAACCAATCTATAGGCATTTGTTTTTAACTGTGAAGATGTCAAAATGGTACAATATGCTTCTTGACATCATAGCTCAAATTCTATCCTATCGTAATTGTGTTCCAACACCACACACAAGTACATAAATGATTCAAAGTGCATAATAATTTTATAATCTGTTTTTGCTTTCTCTACACTACTATTGCTCCTTAAAAAACACATTTAGTTTAAATATTATATTCATTATATTATTCATGTACATCAGTCACAGTTTGCCTACATAGGACTATAGAAAGCTGCCTCATACAAATTGGATTTCTGACATTTCAGCTACATCTTATTCTCACTTTACATGAAGACACTAATAATTGAACCATTTTTCCCTAAATATAAAACATGCATTCTACAATTGAGCCAAAGTCATTCTCCAATATTTTTATTTGGTAACACCATAATAACATCCACATTGGCCTATTTCAGGTCCTTGGGAAATACTTGATATGTGGCTAAAAATGTCAGGTTCAGTCTGAACATCTGGCTATGTGATGAACCATAATATGGATCTCAAGCTTTATGGAAAATCAAAATCCTGTCATTGACGAACACTGATGTGCTGGTGATGTTATCTAGTTTGGTAATGAAATGTCTGCAAGAAAGCCACTCAGCTCAGAGAGTACCAAAGACTTCATGGTTCAATCCTGAGCTATAAATATTCTCTTCTATCAGAAACACTGTGTTTTAACAAAGAAATAGCAATGGATTTGGCCTAAGAGAAATGTGATACAATAGCAATAAATCAGGGTACAATGAGACATACTAATCAAATTGAAATGTTGAATGGCCAAACTGTCAGGGGCCATCATGCCAAGAAACTTAAGCAAGTTAACCTGCTCAATAGTGTAATTGCTTAATTTATAGTGTACATATTAGGGCAGGGATGTCAAACTGCTGGCCTGTGGGCCAGATGTATCATGCCAAAACCACGCCACCCCATTGCCGGCAATGGAAAAAAGTTGCAATACATTGCAACACGTCACATGACATTGTGACTTTGACACCCCTGTAATAGGGCATTTAGCAAACAGCAGCACCTTAGTTTGATATTAGAGTTATGCAGATCTAAACTGTTGTTAGCATGTAGTTGACTAGCCTACGCTTATCTCAGGAATTCCTTCCACAGTACCTTTTTTCTTCTAGCAGAAAACAAAGCAGAAAACTAGGAAGGTTGTAATATGAAGCCTTCTTAAGTAGTTCATTCTCTTTAGAACCACTAGCAGAAGCACCATCTAATTGAAGGTGAGGACTATTCTTAATTTGACATGACTAGGTAACCATTCAATCACATTAAGATCATGATGAAAACTCATATCAGGAGTTTGGCTCAAATGACTTGCACAGCTAATCTTGAAAAGTTGGAAACAGATAAATAGAAAGATGCAGTAAATAAATCCAAGCATTTATATATAATGTACATTTTGTTATGATGCATTTGGAAATTCTATTGCTGTGGTGATCCTGCAATATTTACATCCAAATTGGTAATACTGAAAAGAAATGCCTTGCTTCCTTTCACTTTCCTATTCTCAGTTCTTAAAAACAGTAAGAAAAGCTATGCATTGTGTGATTAAATATTCCTGACTTGCTAAAAGCTAATCAAATACATGGGGTATTACTGTTGTTGTGAACAACGTCTACATTCTTAAATTATGAGATCATCTGTCACTGTCTATATTATGCCATTACAAATAGGATTAATTTTGTAATGCAATCCTTTAGGGAAAAATCTTCCTAACCTCCTTCCTTCTTCTCAATAGCATTCCTTCTATTTATAATTAAGTAATTTATATTAGCATTTTTAACTTTAGCCATGCTGTCCAGCATTATGTGAAAGGTTGTAATATGAAGTGCAGCAAAGCTTGTTTATATCAGTGATGTATCTTTTAAGAATAACCAAACCATGCTGATCACTCACTACAGGGGATAATTAATACAGAAAAATAATATGATCCCAAACCCTGATTACAGAATGCACAAAAATGCTGACAACCACCATCAAAACTACATCCTATGACAAGCTGGGTAAAGGAAAACAAAACTCCAAACCAAACTGCCCAGACTAAACTCCAGAAGCAAACAGGTATCTGAACTGACTGAGTTGTCAACATGTTCAGCTCCCACCCAGCTACCCACTGCGGAACACAATGTTCTACATAAAGGCCTCAGCTATAACATAGAAGATGCTGATCATTTGGAATTTTTTGTAGTCTTAGAAGTATTTAAAACCACGTGACTTGCCACAGACTCAAGAAAACATAAGGCACCCAATCATATCACAGACTGGAAGAATACAGAATCAGAACCAGTTCAAAGCAGAGCAGTCTTCAAAAACCTAAAGAAAGTCCAAACCATGATCATCTTAATTAGCAAACTTTAAACCACAGTTAACATAGATCACAATACGTACAAAAAGTCAAGGAATAACAGAAGGCAGATAAATCTGTGTTCCAACCCAATACAGAAACTAGACAACCTGATCAAGAGTACATTTAACAATGTAAACAAAAAAGGCCATATCACAAAATAGGACCAATAGTGGATGAAAACCAGTGAATCTGTCCTTCCACAGTTTATGGATGCTCCAAGCTACACAAGCCCAATGTAATGTATTAGTTAATTGTATAATTACTAGGACTCAACATACAACATAGCTAAAGAAAAAAGCAAAAAAAAAGCATGGACATATTCAAACAATATTCTTTCATTGTTTGAAACAAGAGCTATTTTATGATGGGGAAAAACATTAAAACTAGGTTGAAAATTGAGATAGTTATCATCTAGTACAGAGGTCCCCAACCTTTTGGGCACCAGGGACCAGTTCCATGGACAGGAGAGTACCGGTATGTGGTTTTGTATGCTGTCTGCATCCCACAGATGGGCTTGTCTGTGAGGTCTGGTTGCTGGCATGCCACGGCCTGGTACCAGTCCATGGACTGGGTGTTGGGGACCCCTGATCTAGTAGAGCTAAATGTAATTGCTGCAGAATAGCATTAATTTCTAAGGAAATACAAGCAATCATATATTTTATTTTACTTACTTTATTTTATAAACATCATTATCAACCATGTTTGGAAGACTCATTATTGAACATGTTGGAAATTTTTATTTTCTGTTAAGCCAAGAATAGTCTTAAGTATTTTTCTTCTCTTCCTCTTCTCTGTGTCACCCACTGATTGGACTCGGATGATGTGGAAAAACAATACATAGAAAATATGTATTCATGTGTTCTGATATATTTTTTCTTTCCAGAAGTAGAAGGTTTTTGATCAGGAGAAATAATTCACTTTGTATTATGTTCATAAGCTCAGGAGTGCCTTGTTCTTATTTGAAGTGAGAGATAAGCAGATGTTTGAAACCAGCAAATAAGTTATTGTGGTAGGAAAATTGTGCTTTATATTATATATACAAGTACTGATATGTGCTGAAACTTTTACGGCTGTTTTTTAAGACAACTGAATGCCATAGGAACTAACTGAATGAAATGCCATATGTTAAATATTAACTTGGCTAGGCTATAGAGCACTGAATGTGCAAATCTCAGTTGATTTACTGAGCCTAATTGAAGCCTGCAATCTTATTTCTGACTAATTGGAAAAGAATCTATAAGCTAGTGAAAGAAGACAGACAATATTGCATGAAGGCTAAATAAATGTGGAAAGGTGTTTAACCTGCTTTTTTTAAAACTAGATTAGTATCCCATTCACGTTTGCCTTTGAGCTGCAGGTGAACACATGAAATAATATTCAGTAGGTTATATTAGATATACTTCATGTGTCAGCATAAGGTCAGCTAATTATCTCTGATTGTCTATGGTGTATAATTTGGATTCACCAAAATGCTGAGAGGAGAAACTTTTTGTTTCCATAAAGAATTCAATAATAGATTATGCACTATGCATTTCCATAATCTTCACTGGAAAAGGAAAATCAGAAAACAACTAGCAGGTTGAAAAGGCTGTAAACCACATACCCACTCTTGTAATGAAATCAGTGGGAAGGCAAAATGAATTTAGTTTTTTAAAAAAGTTTTTTTAAACAAAGGAACAGAAGGAGCAGTACCAACTTTATAATCATATGAAGTAAGACTGAAATTAATCAAGAACTTTTTTTTCCAAAACTACTACTTACTAATTAAGTAATCACCTTTCTATGACAAATATAGAAAGCAATGTATTTCTGAATGGAGAGTGTTTGCATGGCTGTTCAGTTTCCTTAGCAGAGGGTAAGGCCACTAAACCTCTTTTTTTGAATGCTTTTCCTCTGATCACAATTGTTAAAAGCTGTATGTTGTTGCAGTGCTCTTTCCTACTGTTTGTAGCAAAGTTTTAAAATTAATTATCTGGGGAAAAAACCCCACAACACAGCATACCCCAAAACATGGTGCCAGTTCTTCCCTGTTTCAGAAAAATACTCAAGTCATACCCAAGTGTTCTATCCCCAGGACATGCTAAGTATGGTTGTATTTGGTGTGCCAATGAGGAACTTGCTGAGATGCTAACTCATAAGCTACCATCCATCAATCAGCTGTTTGTTTGCCTTTCTTTTTTCTCTTAAAATATGAAATAACAAGCTATTTAACAGTTAAGTAATTATTAGGTCTTCAATGAGTTCTAACATGAATCTGTGGACCTTGTAATGGGAAGTTGTGAAACTAATCCTCAACTCCCCTCCCTGTTCCATTTCATTACAAATTGAAACTATTCAAACTTCAAGTAGTTGTTTTTCTGTACTTTTCTAAAACTTGCATGTTCAAGAGAAATTTTGAGCGGAAGTCAGAGAATAGCTGTGGAAATATATTCCTGAAGAAGAGGGTGACACTGTGAATGTGTGAAGAAGGGTCTGTGGATATCAGGAATGCTAGGTTTCAGTTTTATTGTGGCTTGCCAATGGTCAGTGGGGGTTGTTTTGGTTATGTTGCCTGACTGGAGTAACCTTTAATAGACAGCAACACCATTCATTAGTAGCAGATGGGAAAGATTTGTGGCTTTTTAGAAGGGATTGCCCAGAGTGTGGTTAATTTTGGGGGTCTCAGATGCAACAGAAAATGTTATTAGTTATGAAGTAAATTACTACAGTGTCAGATGAGTATGTGTAATAAGATTTTACACATTATTTAGTTGAGCAGGAATTGAATAGTCCTAGTATATTTAGCTGGGATTGGACTGAGTATGCATAAGATAACAGCTGTATCTGGGTCAGATTTATTAGATTTACCACAGACAAACAGAACCAGATGAGCAAATTCTACTTTACTATAAAGCTACATAACATAATATTGCAAGTCTGAAAGTACAGTTCTTCCACTGTCATCTTTTTCCAGCCAAAAACCTATGGAGTGTCCCTGCTGAACCTCTTACTTTTCCCACTATGCAGTTGTGGGTTATGCTCCCTCTTATCTGATCATTTCCTAGACAGCACCTCTTTGCTCAGTCTTCCAAGGTCATTCACTCTACCATTACAATCTGTAATTCTGCTAGCAGGATTTTGGGTACATCAACACTTTAACTCCAAAATCAGTGGATTAGGTTACTATAGGGATAATTCTGGTATACATTCTACTCTTGTTTCTAGTAGTACGCCTAATGTAGGTAATCATGAGGGTTGAATTTTCCTTGGTATTACTGTTCAGTAATTTTATTTTATTTTTAATTTGGAAAAAAAAAACCTTTCTGAAGTTGTATGTTATTGTATTGTTTAATTGCTATTTATATACAGTTTACCAGATGATTGCATTTGTTACTTTTGATATTAGATCATTCCAGAAGATCTAGAATAGGTAAATGTAGGATATATGTGCTGTTCCAAGTAATGCAACCTTTTCTAATTGATGATTTGAGAGTCTAGCCATGCATGCTGTATCCAAGAGCTTTTCCATATTTTTTTGTATAGCACCACACATTGACCACTATTGGCACCACAATGACTGGTTTTTCCCACATCTATTCAATGTATTTGAAGGGTTTTATATTTTCCTATTTTTCCTAGATTCTGATTAATCCTTATAGAATAATAACAGTTTCTTATTTCTTTGAAATTCTAGTGAGGTCTCTGACTTAATATAAGCTAACATTTTCCAGTTTCTAACTGGAAGTCACTTCTTTGTTCCTGGCCACTTTCTCAATATAGTGAGAAAGTTCTTTGTTACTAGTAAGTTCCTGAATTCATTGGTGGTTTCCCATCCCAGGATTAATTAGAAGCTGCCTAGATTCTGAGCCTATACAAAAAGAAATGTTACATAAATGTGTTTGGTCATATTAACAGTGTGTGCCATTTGAATCATATTTTGAACATTCACATTCAAATCCATTGTTTGTGGAGGTAGGGAATGAACTACATTTTCTGTTCCAATATAGCTGAAATAATGTCTGTCACTGTTGAATTGTCTGGATAGTAAATTGGGCTAGTAATGCTTACAGCTAATAGCAAAAGCTCTGAACTAGAAATCTACATTTCAAAACTTAGCTCAGCCCTGAATAAATTGCTGGGTGGCTTTAGGCAAGGTACTACTATGTTTTGTCAGTCTCAGCTACTGTATAATGGAGCTTTTTGGGCTAAAAGGCAAGAAACTAAATCAATAAATAAAATAGGGATTATGATTAGTGTGATCCAAAATTAAGTGGGCATGCTATCACAGTTTTGTTCTTTGAACAAATAAGTATTTCATCTTGTTTTGGAGAGGGGAAATCAAACTGTGGTGAAGAATCTGAAGCATGTTGCATGCATCTTTCTCACCGTGATAACCATTCTGAATGAAGCAATCTTACTCTGTTCTCATTTTGAATTGGTTTTGTGTTATCCAGAGATGAATAAGAAAAGGAAGCCCATAGAAAAGAAAGGGAAAAGAGAAAGATGGGAGAGTGATTCTCTGTACCTATTTAAGTGGTGAGGCAGATAACAACCAGAAATGTGTAATCTTTATAGAAATGTTAAAATTAAGATGAGAGGTAGAGATGTGTTTCTTTAGATAAATTATAGATAGACATAAATTGCATGAATCATGGCAAAAAGTTTATTTAGATAGTGTAGCTGAGAAGGAAGACAAAAGGATGACAGGTATTAATCATTTGTATATTATCAAAAAACTAAGGACATTTTGCATATAAAAAGGATTTCAGAAAGTTTAGCCTCCTCTCACAGATACACTTTGAAGAATTAGAGCAGGGCTTTTCAACCAGTGGTACGTGTACCACCAGTGGTACACAAGCCCCTGGGTGGTGGTACACGAGCCCAGCCTAGCTAATTACAGTGGGGGAGGAAACGAGTCAAAATGGAGTCACACAGACCTGGAGATCAGCTGGAGCTGCAGAGCTTGCCAGAATCCCCAGGACATGCTAATTGGAGCTTCCGGTGCACCCAGAAGAAAAAAGGAGGAGGGCGGAGAGAAGAAAAAGTACAAAAGGGTCAGACCGGCCTGTTTTCAGAGGAACAGCGAGCAGAGCGGCGAGCGAGAAAGGGTGAGTGAGCAAGTGGTATGTTTGGGGGGGGGGAAGAGCTAGCAAGCGAACGGCTCCTGCCCAGCTCACTTGTGGAAAACATACTGCTTGCTAAGTGAAGCACCAGTATCAGCTCCAGGTAGCCCGATGATCTTGGGGCTTCACTTAGCAAGCAGCCTATTTTCTACAAGCGAGCTGGGCAGGAGCCTGCGATCGACTGAGCTGCGCTCAGAAGCCGCGCTCAGAAACACTGATCCCGGGCTCCTGCCCAGCTCACCTGCTTGCAGAAAATAGGCTGCTTGCTAAGTGAGCTGGGCATGAGCCCAGGATCAGCGTTTCTGAGTGTGACTGGGCAGCATTTCTGAGCGCTGCCCTGCTCACTTAGCAAACAGCCTCTTTTCCGCAAGCAAGTGAGCTGGGCAGGAGCCTGGGATCACCTGAGCTGTGCTCAGAAGTCACGCTCAGAAATGCTGACCCCATTACTCCCCACCCCAAAAAGCAGGGCTGCTGCACTTTGCACAACTCACCCTTTCTCAGTGTGAAAAGCGAGTGAAAGCCCTGCTTTTTGGGTTGGGGAGACTCAGGCACCATTCCTTGGGAATCCTCTCTCCCCACCCTAAAAAGCAGGGCTTTTACTCGCTTTTCACACTACTGTACTTTGCACGACTCACCCTTTCGCAACACGAAAAGCGAGTGAAAGCCCTGCTTTTTGGGGTGGGGAGAGAGGATTCCCAAGGAACGGTACCCAAAGTTAGAGCACAGCTCAATTGAAGCCCATTTTCCAAAGGGGAAAAGCGAGACCTGGAAACCCCCCCAGGGCTTGACACAACCATTGCCACCGCCTTCCCCGCTTGCCCTGTCGCAAGACCCGGACTTCCAGGAAGGAAACCCCAGATGTGGGGGCAAGCCAGGGAAAGTGTGTGTGTGTGTGTGTGTGTGTGTGTGTGAGAGAGAGAGAGAGAGAGAGAGAGAGAGAGAGAGAAGAGTGTAAAAGAATGTTAATCAAAGTTTTTATTTTGTTCATGGTATTTTCTTTGTTCATGATATCTTGCTCAATAGTAGTAACTATGAGAGGGATCTCGGAGTCCTAGTGGAAAATCACTTAAATATGAGCCAGCAGTGTGCTGCAGCTGCCAAAAAAGCAAACACAGTGCTAGGCTGCATTAACAGAGGAATAAAAACAAGATCATGCGAAGTGTTAATACCACTTTATAAAGCTTTGGTAAGGTCATACTTGGAATACTGCATCCAGTTTTGATTGCCACAATGTAAAAAAAGATGTTGAGACTCTAGAAAGAGTACAGAGAAGAGCAACAAAGATGATTAGGGGACTGGAGGCTGAAACTTACAAGGAACGATTGGTGGAATTGGGTATGTCTAGTTTAATGAAGAGAAGGAAGAGGGGTGACATGATAGCAGTTTTCCAATATATTATATTATACCAGGTTCGCCTAGTGCGCCAGTTGCACCCCTATCTGGACCGAGATGCTCTACGTACGGTCACTCATGCGCTCATTTCCTCCCGTATAGATTACTGCAATGCTCTCTACATAGGGCTGCCCTTGAAGACCACCCAGAGGCTCCAGCTGGTGCAGAATGCGGCTGCGTGGGTTGTGATGGGAGTATCCTGATACTCCCATATTACACCCCTCCTGCGTGAGCTGCATTGGTTACCGGTTGCCCTCTAGGTGAGATTTAAGGTGCTTGTTCTTACCTATAAAGCCCTACATGGCTTAGGCCTGGGATATTTGCAGAACCGTCTGCTGCAAGGAACGACTTCCCATTGCCTGGTGCGCTCACACAGGGAGGGCCTCCTCAGGGTGCCATCGGCTAGACAATGTCGGCTGGCGACCCCCAGGGGGAGGCCCTTCTGTGTGGGAGCACCTGCCCTGGGGAATCAGCTTTCTCTTGAGCTCCGGATGGCCCCGGATCTCCGGTCCTTTTGTCGCAACCTCAAAACATTTCTTTTCCATCAGGCTGACCTGGACTGACGATAGGGGTTTTTTTAAAAAAAATGTTTATAATATTTTATCACTGGGACCTACAGTATTAGTTTAATCTTTTTTTTAACATTTGTATTATTGTGTTTTATTGTTGTTAGCCACCCTGAGTCCTTCGGGAGATAGGGTGGCATATAAGTCCCAATAATACAATATCTCAGGGGTTGCCACAAAGAAGAGGGAGTCAAGCTATTCTCCAAAGCACCTGAAGACAGGTCAAGAGGCAACGGGTGGAAACTAACCAAAGAGAGAAGCAACCTAGAACTAAGGAGAAACTTCCTGACAGTTAGAACAAATAATCAGTGGGACAATCTGCCTGTGAATGCTCCAACACTGGAAGTTTTTAAGAAGAGACTGGACAGCCATTTGTCTGAAATGGTATAGGGCAGTGGTGGCAAACATTTTAGAGACCGAGTACCCAAACCACAACTCAAAACCCATTTATTTATCACAAAGTGCCAAGGCTGCATCAGCATTCTGGTGCCCTTGGGAGAGGGGACAGGGAAGCGCCTCTGAGTGCTGCCTCTGACACAAAAAACTGGGGGCGCAAAAATGGGCCACCGTACCGCAAAGCACAAAAATAGCAACCGCTGCACCGCAGGGTACAGATACAAGGTGTTGCACCCTACGAAAATGGGGCAGGGCTTGTGAGTAGCACGCAGGCACTAGTCCCACCCCATTTGCAGCACATGTGTGCTCATGGTCCTGTGCCCACATGCACGTGTGTAAAATGCTTCCCTCTCCCTTTCCTTCCAGTCCACCAAGTGACAATGGTTGGTGAGCTCTGCTCTGCCACCTCTACTTGAGTTTGCTAGTTGGCCACTTCGCCTCCTTTGTGCCGGGCAAAGCTCCTGCTCCGGGTGGTGATGGCAGCCTGAAGGACCTGCTGCTGGCAGCAGTGGTGGTGTGCGTGCCAACAGAGAGGGCTCTGAGTGCCGCCTCTGGCACACGTGCTATAGTTTCGCCACCACTGGTATAGGGTTTCCTGCCTGAGCAGGCGGTTGGACTACATGACCTCCAAGGTCCCTTCCAATTTTATTGTTATTATTATATTTCCAACTGGCTGGCTTTTCAAAAATCTTTCCATACATTATCTCTTATCCATACTTCTTCCCTTCTCATTTTGCTAACTCGTCCTTATCTCTTTTCTAACACTGCTTTATATACACTAATGTATGTCTAGGATTTGTTGTTAGCTATGTAACATTACACTTCTGCACATGGAAATTCATACAACCAGAAATGCCTATCTCACGTACTTATAGACTATATTTTTTTTCTGATTTTCTAACGTTTTACCTTGCTTCAAGTGGAATTTTGTCCTAAAATCCAGGAGACATTTTATGCAAATAAAAGAATTTATCATAAGAGCATCAATACCATGCAAGAACATCTTCCACTGTCAACTTCTTTTTATGTTTTTGACAGTGCAGATTATTAACTTTAAAAAAAATCAGTATGCTATATATTTCCTCTCCATCTGCTACAATGTTTTATATTATACCTTTGCTGTTAGCATCATTTTTTTCATATTAATGAATGTTTCTTTTTGTATTCAGGTTTTCTTTTTTAATGAGCATTCCCTTTTTGCTCAAAGATAGCAATATAAATGGATTGTTTTAAAAAATAATGCTGGGTGTACTGGAATAGTTAAAATAAAAGTGCAATTATAGTATTAATATTTGCACTGTATAATTGATAGTATGTGAGTGCTTGTCAGGCCCAATCCAAGAGATAAGACAGTGAGATACAATTGAATCTAATCCTTTATTTTCTTGTATATAATAGGCAGAACCTTGTCAAACTAAAGCTATAACTTTCTAAGCTACTAAAATATCCTGAGATAGGGTATGGTTATCCTGAATCTCTTCTCCCTCTCCCATACAACACAATTATATAGAATAGTTATAGGGCTGTAATATTACTATAAGTTAATTATAACTATTTCTAAATATTTTAAAAAACAAACTATTCAGCTTCTCTTACTGGGATCATAGAATACTACTGTGAAAAGTGAATGAACTCTGCAGAACTTTCTTCCACAGGCAAAGCGAATAATAACTACGTATATACAGGTGTTGATGGGCTGCCACTCCTTTTGCAGACACTGGTAGGCTCATAAAAGCAATTACAGCTGACTTTAAATTGCCAAGATGAAGAAAAGAACATAAATGATTGCCTACTCAATAGCTATGCAATATGCAATGAGGTTTTCCTCATAAGAGGGATGCCTGATTATTTATATTAAGACAGTTGATAAGGGAAAGGGGAAAAAAGTACTGGGATGGTTAATTTTTGCTCTGCTACAGAGACCAGAGGATTGGGAAATTTATAATTTTTAACAGTATTTGGAGTGTGTGTGTGTGTGTTTGTGGATGCTTGGATGTTGTGGTGCTCGTGCATTGACCCACTTTACTCAAACCTATGTTATTGGTAGAGGAAGAAAAAGAATCTTCCAAATGCATACCACTTATAATTCCCTACAGAGAAACCTAATCTCCTTTAATTGTTTTTTTCTTCTTCTTCTCAATTCTAGAAATCCTTTCTTCCTTAATCCAGCTCTTGCTTGCTATGTCTTCCTTAGCAACCCAGAATTATCTTTGCTAATAGTTTAACTGGCCAGTGTCCAAATCCTTCCAGGCATTGACAATCTACTGGCCATAAGCTTTGCATTCCAAATTAGAGGGGGGAAAATAATTCACACTTAATCTAAATCAAAATGTTCCAAATGGATATCTGTATTTTTGCCATAATATGCTCTAAAAACTACTTTTTAAAGAAAATTTTGGTTGTGCTGTGTTGGCCCCTTGTTGGCTCCCTTGTTTCATCTTCTTTTCTTTTTTAGGGGGGGGGAGTAGTGTGTTACTCACTTTCATTTTATGTGTATTTGTTTGAAAATGGACTGTCTTGTATAATGTAATTAAACAAAATGTAATTGATTAAAAAGGCATACATTATGGAAGTAAAGTTGGAAGAGTTTTTTAAGCTATAAGCTTGTTACTAAAGCAAAATAGAAAGAATTGTTTATAGGAATACAGCATGTCCATGTGAGTGTGTGAGTGTGTGTGTGTGTGCGTGTGCGTGTGCAGAGACAATACTTATAATCTGAAGGCGTCATTCACAAAACAGTACTACAGCAAAGGCTGTACAATGTTCCTACCAACATAGAACATTTTGCAAAAAAGAAATTGAAGAGTATGTTAGGTTTACATATATTTCATTGTCAGTACTAATAATATACAGGTTATGGCTTTGCCATTTTGCCTATCATCCTGAGAGGTTGCTTTTCAATGATATACACTTGTCATACAGTTAGTTGACATAACATGCTACTGTTTTAAAATATTTAATTATCCTAGATGGGAATCTATAGAAACCTGATACTTACTTGTTTTTCCTGCAGTCTGTCTAATACATTTGTGTACATTTCCTGTGTGCAAAAAATTACTTATAGTATATTATACTTATATTACTTATATTATCTTTCTTTCTGGAGCATATTCTGTGCTCCACAACTAATGTTATTACAAAACAGTGGATAATTAATAAAAGTTTAACTAAAAAGCTTCTGAAGATTTGGTAGTTTTATAAGTGCTACTGCCTTCACCATCAAATTAAGCAATGTGGAAAAATAATTTGGATAAGAATTAGTTAAGTAGATTTTAATTTTCATATGCTTGCAGGTTTCATTTTGCAGTTCTAATTTGACCACAGCCTTTTAGTGTTATGATATAGAAAGTATGATTTGTTTTATTAATGTATTCAATTCACAGCTTTAGCTTACACCAGTACATAAGCAGATCTTTGATAAATCTTTGATGCTACTAAGGAAGAACTTTGGAGCAAGAGTTCAAAGGTCTACTCTGTTAATAAATGGGCATGATCTATGCTTGATGTACCCAGGCTAGTTCTTGACAAGCAATGCATCCCATGCTAACTGGTTACAAACTGACTATTTAATGATACATTTTAGAGTCTTGTCCAGCAAAAATGTCTAACTCACTGTTACATAGTTGCTTACATTTTAATCTCCTGCCCCTCCCCTGTTTTTTTTTTTTTTGAAGTAGGGACAATCAATGTTTGTTCTTTTCTGATCCTTTGATACTAATCTCATTCTTTGTGATTTGGATTTTTTTATAGTTTTTATTACATAATGGATTTTTAAATTGTGTAAGCCACCTGGAGTCACTTATGTTTGATTTGGGTAGCTACAGAAATTTATTAAATATTAAATATTATTAAATATTAAATATTTCTCAGAGATCATACAAAAAGATTCCAGAATGACAGCTAAAGCTCCTTTAATACTTTCAGATTCATATGACCCATCTCTGAGATTTAAAAATGTTCCTGGTGGTCAGGTATTCTCTAATGATCATCTGTGGACATTCTCAGTCATCCAGGTCATGGTTGTCCCAAAGGTGCTTTTTCAAAAGGCAACTAGACTTTGCTTTTTGAAAAATCACTTTTGGGTCTAATGATAATCCTACTTAACTAACATTGACTTTCCCTCTTTGTACCAATTGTGCTGTTTAGGCCACTTGAATGTACTTTCTCTTTGCGATAAGTGTTGTGATTCCATGCCAGCCTGTGCTCCCAACGGATGAGTCCAAGGGATCTGAAGAGGAGGAGGAGGGTTTTGAAGAGCCTTTGGACTCAGAGGGAGGCTCTGAGGCATTACAGGACTCACAGTCAGAGGAAGAGCTGGGCCACTCCAATCGGATTCTGCATGAGGCTCAGCTGTGTGGGGAGGATGACTCAGACTCTGAGCTTCACAGACGAATGTATTTATAGACACTCAAAGTAGACAGCAGCTTAGCAGAGCAGATCAGAGAAAGACTATGTGGCAGCTCAGCAAAAGGAGGAGAAGGCATTGAGAAGCCATGCCTTGGGGCTGCTAATAAAAGGGGAAGGTGTGGGCGGTGCTGGTTGCTGAAGGCAACTGTTTGTAGAACTCCAAAGGAAATCCTGGTCTGTTTGTGT
The DNA here is from genome assembly GCF_964194415.1 of Vipera berus. Lineage (NCBI taxonomy): Eukaryota > Metazoa > Chordata > Lepidosauria > Squamata > Viperidae > Vipera > Vipera berus. The sequence goes on from NC_138209.1 coordinate 34,559,726, forward strand.
TCTTGCTGAACTTCTTGTTTAACTCTTGTTTTAGCTGTTTGAACCATTTATTTGCTAAGGAAAATATTCTGTTGTTTTTTTGGACTTAAGTATTTGAACTGTATATAAATAAAAGGGTTGGGTTTTTCCAGCCTACTGACTAAAAGAAAAGGGGTTGTCCTTGACATACAAAAAAGGATGGTCATAGGCTGAAACAGAACAGTTTGCCTTCAGCCTTCCACCCCTTACTATTATGGAGCAGCTACGTGCTGAGAAAGCCCAGCTCTCCCAGCATTTGGCTTTGTTGGAAGCTCAAGTAGCTCAACTTCAAGCCCACGTCCCTGCTCTCTACCAACACCACCACCACCACCACCACCCAGGAGAAAATGCCAAGTTGTGATGCCGGACAAATTTGATGGCAATCCGGAATATGTTTCCTGCTTTCCTGAGACAATGCCAGCTGTATATCAGCGTGAGAGCAGCTGATTTTCCCACTGATCAGGATAAAGTGGGGTTTATGATAAGCCTTCTCTCTGGTGCTGCAGCTCGTTGGGGCACACCTCTGCTAGTCCAACCTAGTCCATTGTTAGACAACTTTGTGGGGTTTTGTGATTATATACCTATGATGTATGAGGACCCCATAAAGACGCAGACTGCTACCCGATGCCTGAAAGCTCTAAGGCAGGGCCTTCGCCCCCTACAGGGCTATATCAGTGATTTTTGGCTGCTTAGCCAGGACTCAGCCTGGAATGAGGCTGCGCTCATGGACGCTTTCCAGGATGGATTGTCAGAGGAGATTTGGATGAGCTGGCCCATGTTGATGTTCCCCCAGACCTCAATGGGCTGATCCATCTCTGTCTGCAGATTGACACTCGGATGCAGCAGCAAAGGAGTCACCGTGCCACCCCAGAGACCCATGCATCCCCTGTTGTGCGTGAGACCCCGGTCCAGAGGGAGGAGCCAATGGAGATAGATGCTGCCAGACCTCGCCTATCGGTGGCAGAAATGAACAGGCGACATTCAGGGGGGTTGTTTTTACTGTGGGGACCCTGGGCATTTGGCTGCCTTCTGCCCCAAGAAGCAACAAAGGGAATCAGTGACCAAGTCTGCCCCAAGAAAGCCACCTACTCCTCTGTCAGGAAATGCCCTGAGCTCGATCTAAAAGGTGTGTTAAGTCGGGCATCCCACAACACTGAGCGACGTCCTTCTGATGCTGCCTGCAGACCTCCACGACATCTAATATTGGAGGCATGTCTGATCCTCCCCAGAATACCAAAGGGGATTCCAGTCCATGCCTTAATTGACTCTGGGGCCACCACAAATTTTATGGACTTAGCATTTGTGGCCAAATGGGCTGTTCCCCAGTGCCCAGTGGAACCACCATGTTAGTGGAGACTATCAATGGTCGAGTGCTCCTGTCTGGACCAATTAAGGCTACCATGCAACCATTACGTATGGCCATCAGTTCACATGAGGAAGCCATCCAGTTCTATATCACCTCAGATCTGCATTTCCCTGTGGTCTTAGGACTGGCATGGCTCCAGACACATGACCCAGAGATATATTGGCCACAGAACTTGGTCACCTTCCCAAGCTTACAGTGCATAGACCACACCTGCCATATCTGTGCCGGCCAGGTGGAGGGTTCCCCAGGAGTTTCCTTGCCCTCCGAACTGACTGATTATGCCAATGTGTTCAGCGAGACTGAGGCAGATCAATTGCCCCCACACAGGCCCTATGACTGCCCCATTGATTTAGTCCCTGACACACCTCTCCCAGTGGGGCATTTGTACTCCATGTCGGACCCCGAGTTGGCCTCATTGTGGGACTTTCTGGACAAGAATTTGACTCGGGGTTTCATTCGGCCCTCATCCTTGCCAGTGCCTGCCACTGTGCTCTTTGTCAAAAAGAAGTCTGGCAAATTGCAGCTTTGTTGTGATTATAGGAAATCAATACCTGCTGCCCCTCATCCCCGAACTCTTGGACTGGCTCCGGGAGGCAAGGATCTTCATGAAACTGGACTTGTGTGGAGCTTACAAACTTGTCAGAGTTCAGTTGGGTGATGAGTGGAAGATGGCATTTGGTACTCAGTACAGACACTTTGAGTACATGGTGATGCTGTTTGGGCTGACCAATGCCCCCACAGTGTTTCAGCATTTTATGAAAGACATTTTCTGGGACTTGTTAGATCAGTTTGTCATAATCTACTTGGATGAAATCCTGATCTACTCCCCGTCATGAAAGGTGCACCATCAGCATCTCCGTCAGGTCCTGCAGTGACTCCGAGAACATTGGCTGTATGCCAAATTGGAGAAGAGCCAGTTCTATTGGGTGACCATCGATTTTGTGGATCACTGCATTTCTCCTGAGAGCATTGCCATGGAGCCAAGTCTCTGCAGAGTTGGCAACCCCCACATCGTGTGAAGGATGTCCAGCAACTTCTTGGGTTCGCCAACTACTATCGGGCTTTCATCCCTGGGTTTGCTACCATGACAGCCCCCTTCACTCAGCTCCTGCAGAAAAAGACTCGGTTTCAGTGGGATGTTCCAGAACAATGGAGGAAGGAAGCCTTCATGAAGGAGCCCATCTTGAAGCATCCTGACCCACAATGGCCATTTGTTGTGGAGGCAGATTCCTCCAACATTGTCATTGGGGTGGTGTTACTCCAGACGTTGATGTCTGGCAGTGCCCTCTTCCCTTGCACATACTATTCACAGAAACTGAATCCGGCAAAGTGCAACTATATCATCTGGGAGAAGGAGCTACTGGCCACCAAAGTGTTGTTCGGGGCCTGGAGGCATCATTTGGAAGGGGCACAGCATTAAATCAAGGTCCGGAAAGACCATAAAAATTTGGAAAGCCTGCAGACCGCTTGGAAATTGAACCAACTCCAGATTCAGTGGTCTCTTTTCTTTGTGAGGTTCAATTTCCATGTAACGTACATACCCAGTGGTCACAACTAAAGAGCGGATGCTCTGTCCAGGAAGCCCAAATATTCCCAAATGGAAGACAAGCTTCTTCCCATGACAGTGCTCCCCAATGAGTCTTTTGCTGCAGTGCGGAAGCTGATAGATGTATGGGCTCGGATTCAGGAGACCAGCAGCAGGATGAGTGGGTGAATGAATGAATGAATGAATGAATGAACCTTTATTGTCAAAGTACAACCATGTATACATTGAGATTGGCTGAGCCTCCCTTCGTGCCCCCACCCCCAACTTACAGTGACACAAACCCTCCATCTTATTACATCATGTGAGCTAATTGCACAACACACTGGCCTCACAAGTCAATCATGCATAAAGTTTATAAAATTATTTCCTGTTCAAAAGCCTAACAGCCCATGGATAAAAGCTGTTCTTCAGCCTGTTGGTACGGTTGGTTATACTCCTATATCTCCTACCCAATGGTAGGAGAGTAAAGAGATACCGTCCAGGGTGTGAGTCATCCCTGAGAATTTTCCTCACTCTTCCAAGGCAGCGAGCCCTGGCGATGTCATCCAGTGGTGTCAGGGGACAGCCCACAATGTCTTGTGCTGTGCTCACCACCCTCTGTAATGCTTTCCTATCTGCGGCTGTCAGACCAGCATACCAAACCACAATACAGTACAAGAGGATGCTCTCAATAGTAGACCAGTGGCTCAGTGGAAGGAGGAAGTGGGGCCAGATTCCTCATGGATGGTCACAGATGGATTCTTACACTATTGTGACTGGCTCTATGTTCCAGGAGGGCCACTCAGAGGACTTATACTCAGCCAGTGTCACAATAATCTGGAGGCGGGGCATTTTGGCCTGTTCAAGACCCTGAACTTGGTCTCCCATACTTTCTGGTGGCCTCGAGTTTGACACAACGTCCAGGCCTATGTCACATCCTGTATTCCATATAGGCAGGGCAAGTAAGTGACGGGGGCTCCACCTAGATTACTGCAGCCTTGCCGACACCCAAATGACCCTTGAGGGCTGTGTTCATGGTGTTTCTGATGGACTTACCCTTGTCTTCTGGATTCATGATGGTGTTCGTGGTGGTGGACATGCTGACCAAGATGGTGCATTTCATCCCATGCCGTGGCTTTCCGTCAGCCTGCACCACCTGTTGTATGTTCATCCAACTGGTGTTTTTTCAGCTGCACGGCCTCCCTGATAGGGTCGTGTCCGATAGAGGTGCCCAATTTACAGCCCATTTCTGGCAGGGGTTGATGCAGGCATTGGATGTCAAGATCTGTCTCTCATCCACGCATCATCCCCAAACTGACAGAGGGACTGAGAAGGTCATCGGAATCCTTGAGCAATATCTGTGCTGCTATGTAAATCAGTAGCAAAACAATTGGGCGGACTATCTGGCAATATCTGACTTCGCATTCAACAACTCACAGCACACCTCCACACAGATGACACCGTTCTTGGCCAATGTGGGATATCACCCCCAGTTTTTCCCTCTTTCCATGCTAGACTCACCGGTACCAGCAGCAAATGACTACATGGCAGAGTTACAGGTGATCCATCGATTGGTGCAGCGACAGTTAGAGAAGGCCAAGGCTGACTACAAAAGGTTTGCTGATTGGTCGAGGTGGGATACGCCTCCACTATCGCTGGGAGATCGGGTCTGGCTGTCCACCAGGAATCTACTGTCAACCCAGCCAGCCAAGAAGTTAGATCACTGATATTTAGGACCGTTCCCAATCAAGGCTGTCATCAATCCAGTCACCTATTGCTTAACTCTGCCACATTCCCTGCAGGTACATCTGGTTTTCCACTGGTCTCTGTTGGTCCCTGAGCAACCGGCGTATCCACTCCACTGAGCAGAACCTCCCCCACCAGAACATCGTGACAGAGACAATGCCCCCAGGTACGAGGTCGACAGCATTCAAGACTCCCATTGGCTGAAAGGTCACTTTCAGTACCTGATCGAGTAGAAAGGCTATGGACCAGAGGAGTTCACCTGGGAGGATGCAACCACCGTTCATGCTCCTGCCTTGGTGTCCGGCTTCCATGAACAATTCCCATCCCGACCACATCCGGATTGGCAGACCCGAGGGAAGGGCCCTGTGGTGTGGAATAGTGTTGTGATTCCATGCCAGCCTGTGCTCCCAACAGCTGAGTCTGAGGGATCTGAGAAGGAGGAGGGTTTTGGAGAGCCTTCGAAGTCGGAGGGAGGCTCTGAGGCATTACAGGACTCACAGACAGAGGAAGAGCTGGGCCACTCCAATCGTATTCTCCATGAGGCTCAGCTGTGTGGGGAGGATGACTCAGACTCTGAGCTTCACAGATGAATGTATTTATAGATGCTCGAAGTAGATGGCAGCTTAGCAGAGCAGATCAGAGAAAGACTATGCGGCAACTGAGCAAAAGGAGGAGAAGGCATTGAGAAGCCACGCCTTGGGGCTGCTAATAAAAGGGGAAGGTGTGGGCAGTGCTGGTTGCTGAAAACAACCATTTGTAGAACTCTAAAAGAAATCCTGGTCTGTTTGTGTTCTTGCTGAACTTCTTGTTTAACTCTTGTTTTTGCTGTTTGAACCATTTATTTGCTAAGGAAAATATTCTATTGTTTTTTGGACTTAATTATTTGAACTGTATATAAATAAAAGGGTTGGGTTTTTCCAGGCTATTGATTAAAATAAAAGGGGTTGTCCTTGACACGCAAACAAGGACGGTCATAGGCTGGAACAGAACCATAAGGACCAAAGGAAAATAAGAATTAGAATATCTGCTTTTCCTCATCAAATCATTTACCATCCTACTAAATTTACTAAGAAGCAGACACTTTCTCTTTCTTGAGGTTTTCATGTGTATGCTCTAATTTACTTTTCTGCAATATCTTGAAACCCAATTGGACGTGATAGCCTCCTGCTGAGATTCCCATTACTTTTATCTCTTCAAACATATCCTTCATTTTTGGGAACCTCTTGCCTCTCCTTTAACCTTGTGAAAAATACAACTGACAAGAACATTTGAAAAATTGCAGTCTTGGCTGAATTGATTTTCAAATAGAAGTTTGGGTAGATGATATGTCCCTTATTACTATATATTTACTCCTTGAATATTGCATACGTTCAGGCAAATCTTCTACAAAATCAGTCTATAACGCACATGTCCGTACAGATACATAAACATACACATACAGAGAAACTCTCTCTATATCTCTGTCTCTGTCTCTTTCTCTTAATGATATAAAACCTGAACTTTATTTATAGTTGTCAAACCTGTCTTGATTCCACCTGCTGTTGTTCACAGTTTGCCAAACAGCAAGGTGACAGGTGTGTCTGTGAAATCCTAAGGAGTGAGGGACTCTCCGGAATGCAAGAGTGCCTTCTGTTGCCAGCGAGATGTTAGACACCAAGTTCAAGTTATTAAATGTTTGAACAGCACAGTCTTTTCCCAAAATAAATGAACTGAACCCAGTTGGTGAACTATGAACTGTGGGTGTCCGAAGGAGGAAAAGGGATTTTACCTATGTAGATTTTCATGGGAAAATCCAGAATTGACTCTGCTTCTGGTGTACCTAGATGTATCTTTTAATAAAGCTAAAATGAGCTGAGAGTTTCTTTTGTTGAAAGTGCCAAATGGGATGGTTGACAATAGTGCCATTCCTTCTTTTTTGTCTAACTTACTCCTTTTGAATAAACTATGTCCTTCAGTTGTTTGGATTTTACCCATTAGGGTTCAATAATATCTGCTAATTTCTGTTTTCTTTCCTGTATTAATACTTCTAGACTTTTCTTTATTTTTCATATTTTGTGCATATGCTAAAATCCTTGGTTATATAACATGAACTATTACTTTCTGTATTTGAAGGTTCAAGATTGTGTGCTTCCACATCTGTGCAGATGTTCCAATCCTAGTCCTAGGATTTGGTGTCACATTATATTCTAGGTCCATTTCTTACTCTCATAGAATTCAGACTGAAGCACACAATCTTGAACATTCAAATATAGAAAGTAATAGTTCATGTTATATAACCAAGGATTTTAGCATATGCACAAAATATGAAAAATAAAGAAAAGTCTAGAAGTATTAATACAGGAAAGAAAACACAAATTAGCAGATTTAGGTTTGGAAATTGTCTTCAAAACATATTTGTTCCAACTTGTGTGAAGGGTCCTAGTGTGTCTGTGTGTGCTATTGAATTGTCTCAGAAATGTCTCAGGACTGAACAGGAAAAACCCAGCACGTAAGCCCTTCTAGTTAAACAGTTTAATGTTGTCTTTATTCGTATTATTTCAAAATAGAAAACTATTGGTTCTGGTTTTTTTTTCAACCATGCATAGTTAACTATGCAAATTGCATTCAGTTAAAGTACACAAATAGACTCTTCCTCCCTTCCTCTGTTTCTGAATCCAGGAGATACCAGAATATAGCAAATTAATTTATGGCCCAATTTGCTCTGCACCAGAGAAATTATCTCCCTGCCAGCAATATATGTATACCTTTGGTACTATGTCTATGCCTAGCAGAGTTTCAAGGGAGAAAAGGTTCCAAAGACAAGAAAAATTCATTATTAAAAGTTACTAAGGAAGGAATTTATTAGCATGTAATTGTTTATTTGTTTATTTTATAACCCAATTTTATTATTTTTATAAACAACTCAAGGTGGTAAACATACCTAATGCTCCTTCCTCCTTCTATTTTCTCCACAATAGCAACCCTGTAAAGTGGCTTGGATTGAGAGATAGTGACTAGACCAAAGACACGCAGCCAGCTTTCATGCCTAAGGCAGAACTAGAACTCCACAAATTCCCATTTCTAGCTTAATGCCTTAACACTAAATAAAACTGGTTTCAATTGGGAAACTTTTGTGACTAGTGTACTGCTGGCCATCTCTTCCCTGGAAATTTTGTTCTGGATAGATTCATCTTCAATGATCTTTTACCATCCAGAACTTTGCATGATTTTAGGAGTCTGAATCTGCATAAATGCAACTTTGTTTATCTTGTTTATCTGTCATTGTATCAAAGTCAGCTCCTCTTTTGCTAGGAGTTGTACCTCAGAAAAATTCGGATAAAATTAAGGGAATTCAAATTAGAGATCAGGATTATAGATTGAGGGCGTTTGCAGATGATCTGGTTGTTACAGTGACTCAGCCTGATTATTCAGTTGTAGAATTGATGGAGATAATAACGCAATATGGGAAAGTTTCTGGATTTAAGATCAATATACAAAAAACTAAAATGTTGTCTAAAAACATGATAGTATCACAAAAGGCTGTTTTAGAAGAGCTAACGGGATTTGAAATAGTTAAAAGGGTTAAATATTTCGGGATATATTTGTCACCCTCAAATGTGAAGTTATATAAAAATAATTATGAAAAGTTATGGGGAAAAGTACAAAAAGAATTAGATAGTTGGAAAAAATTACAATTATCTTTGTTGGGAAGAATTGCAGCGGTGAAAATGAATGTTTTGCCAAAATTTTTATTTTTATTTCAAATGATACCTATACTTAAAAAGGATTTAAATTTGGAGGAATGGCAAAAAGGAGTTAATAAATTTGTTTGGGCAGGGAAAAAGCCACGAGTTAAATTTAAGATAATGCAAGATACACGTGAAAGAGGTGGTCTTAAAATGCCTAATTTCAAATTATATTATGAAGCTGCTGCTTTGTCAGCGATAAGTGATTGGTTTAATTTAACACAAGCGAGATTATTAAATCTTGAGGGTTATGATTTGTTATTTGGATGGCATGCATATTTATTGTATGATAAGAAGGTGGATAATGTGTTTGAGATACATATTTTAAGGTTTGCTCTGTTGCGAGTTTGGAAAAAGTACAGACACAAGTTAAATTATAAGATACCTATTTGGGCAATACCTAAACACGCAATAGAAAATATAAATGTGGGATTTAAACATGATGTGACTACATATAAGGAAATTTTAAGTTTGGAAAGGAATGTATGGGAATTAAAGTCATATTACATTTTAAAAGAAGAAAAGATAGTACAAACTTGGTTTCAGTATGGGCAATTACAGGCTAGGTGGAAAGAGGACCAGAAACCTGGTTTTTTGATGACTGATGAAAATTTGGTAAAGCAAATCAGAGATCAAGGTCAAGCACATATAAAAAGGATATATCTTGCATTGATAGAAATTGATTCAGAGATGGAACTTGTTAAAGATTGTATGATAAAGTGGGCTCAGAATTTTCAAGAAGTTATTACAATGGATACTTGGGAAAAGATTTGGGTGAGAAATGTAAAATTTACACAGGCCCAAAATTTAAGAGATAATTTTTATAAAATGTTTTATAGGTGGCATTTAGATCCTAAAAAAATTAGCAAGTATGTATCCGAACTGCCAGCCCAAATGTTGGAGGTGTGGTTGTGAGGATGCAACGTATTTTCATATATGGTGGACTTGTAAAAAGGTTAAAGCTTTTTGGATTAAAATTTGGTGGAATATGCAAAAGATATTCAAGAAAAGGATAAAGTTTTCTCCGCAATTGTTTTTATTGGGTATTATCACAGATACCACCGTTGTAGATATTAAATTGATGTTGAATTTAATCACGGCAGCGAGACTTTTAGTAGCGCAATATTGGAAGAAGGAAGAACTGCCGACTATAGAAGAATGGACTTTAAAAGTTTCCAACTTGGCGGAGATGGCAAAGATTTCAGCGTATTTGAAAGATCAATCGCAACAGAGATATATCGTGGAGTGGAAGAGATGGATAGATTATATTCAGAATAAATATGGGACTAAAAAGTTTCACTTAGCATTTGAATAAGTAGCGGATTTATATGATGTATAATTAGCTTGTAGTTATTTTATTAAGAGTTAAAGTGCGATAGAATTTAATATCTTATTGTTGTTTGCATATTTTAGATTATGTTTGTTTGTATTTTTATACCCTGTATTTAGCTCTGGGAAGTCGGGGAGGGGGTGAGGGGAGGGGAGGGGAGAGTTGGGGAGGTTTGGGGAGAGGGGAGGGGGAGGGGAGGGGTTTTGTATTCAAAAATGTACTGTAAAACTTTTCAATAAAAAAAATGCATCTCATGATAACCCAAATTATTCTTTTTGCTTCCAGTTCTCTTCTCTATTTCCCTGGGTCATATCCTTTGGCTGAATGGAGTGAAGAAAGTGTCAGAGAGCGAAATCTGATGCAATGATTCTTTAACACATTATGTTCTACTGACTACAAGGGGGCAGTAGGGTGTAGGTAGAGGGTTAAGGGTTTGCTCTCTGACTCCTCTTTGAGTAGTGTACAGAATGTTCTTTACCTGAAAAAATTCTAGCCTGAGTAATTTTCTTCTACTTTTTTCAGGCATACATACAGAGGACATGCTCTTTTGATAGGATATAATTACTTGGGTACTAGACTTTCTTATCTGCATAATGTATTTGTATAAATTAAGTTCTTTTCTACTGTGGTTGCATATAATTATAAAAATTCTTTCATTAGAATTGCTCAGATCAATTTTCCCTCTTAGAAACACTCATATGTATAAGCCAAATGGCAATTTAGCTGTGCTTCATCCTCTAGTAGACAATGTTATTTGGGTGCCAAGTTTCTTCATCCTGCTTACTAGTATCTTATAAACATTTGCTGGTTTGTTTGTTTGTTTTTAAAGGCTGGATCATCTGATCCCCTGTGGATCACTTGAAAATGATATTTGTTAATGGTCTTAAAGAGTTCTGGAAACTTTTGAGCAGCTTTTGATCTAAACCTTAGAAATCTGAATAATATCTGTAATTGTTCTTGCTCTAGCTACCATATATGAATTAACACAGTCAATCCATCGTGTTGTGCTCTATACCAATGCATTCCTGAAATTATACTGATTATTTCAATTATAAACTATTTTTTAAACTTCTTTTTATGGTGACACCAGGGCTTTTTTTCTCATAGAATTCTCAGAACGGAGTTCCGGCACCTTTTTTCGATGGAACCTTGTAGGGTAGGCAAGGCAGGTTGTATGACATGTGTGAGTTCCGGCACCTTTTTCTTTTACAAAAAAAGCACTGGGTGACACTAATAAGTTACTTGAGTGATTGGCTTGAACAACTTTCCATTTCAATGAGTTTGGTTGCTATGCTTATACACCAAGAAAGATAGGAGGTATAAACATGTAATAAGTACGTAAATAAAGTTATACTAATTTCACAGGAGAGGTTATTAATTCTGGATCCTTGATCAAAGCATTGCTGAACTGCCACTTGGTGTTGCAAAAGAGCATCTCGTCTCATTTCTACAGGGCCAGGTAGAGTGGCTTTCTGGTTTCCTTTTAAGAGGATATATATGCTGTTGTCAATCTTACCAATGAGAAACGGCCAATCAAAACAGACTGGCAGCATTTCAATGTCTCATAGAGCCAGAGGACTTTGTGTCTGTGAAGCAGATGAAGTGCAGTGTGCACAAATCTAATGAGTATAACTATCTGAAACAAGATTTCTTCAGTTGTTAAAAAAAAAGGAATCGATATAATGAAAACCTGGGGTGGAGGGAAAATGCAGAATAAAATAGATCATTAATTTCTTGTTGTACTATAAGGCTGGATCTTATTTAGAATGGATGAAAAAATTAATCTTCACACATTCCAATCTATATTGATCTGATATGCTGCCAGTTATTCTACACTTTTTTATTTATTTTTTATCCCATTTATATCCCACCCTTCTCCGAAGACTCAGGGCGGCTTACAATCTAAGAAGCACAAATCAATGTGCTTAGCAATAGCCTTCATTCTATGTATATGCCTGCTTATTAGGGCTTTCGCCCCCCCCCCCCCAAGCGGCATTTTTACAAAGTCAGCTTATTGCCCCCAACAATCTGGGTCCTCATTTTACCTACCTCGGAAGGATGGAAGGCTGAGTCAACCTTGAGTCTGGTGGGACTCGAACCTGCACTAATTGCAGGCAGCTGGTGTTACTTAAGGAGGCATTAGCCCACTGCTCCACCAAGGCTCTTCCCCAAATGCTTTTCTGTCATTGTGCTGTTGCTCAAAAAATGTGTTAGGTTTTGTTTACAAATATCTACTTTGAACTAAAATACATGAATTCATGTTTTGATATGATATATTTATGGAAAAAATATTGAATTCTGTATTTAGAAGTATCCCCCCATGGGCTATTCTTGTATTTAATATTTGCCAATTGATACAGAAAACAATATGGGCTGCTTAGTTTTTTGTGGACTTGATATACTCATCCAAATATGTTTTCCTTATCTTATTTTGAGATCTTTTATTGAAAATCATACAAAAAAGTTTTAAATTATTTTAGTGCAGTGATCCATATATATATAATTAGGACTGAAATTGCAAGACAAATTCTTAATAAAATATGTTGATATATATTCTCCTTGAAAATATTTTAATTGTACAGTTACATTTAGCAGATCTGTGATACATGAAAGTATTACTGTGCTATGATGATAGGTGTGATTGCATGATGGCATCAGTCAAAGGATGGGAGAGTCCTACTAAAAGGATCTTTGTTTTCTCCTCAGATTGTATACTTTTTTGACTTTCAGTTTAAAAGTGTCTTTAGAAATAAGTTCTTTACAAAAGTTATATTTTACTACTTTTATCCTTATTTCTAAAACTATTTTATTGATACGATTTCTAATCTCAATTTTATTTTACCATTTATTCTATTTTATCTATGTCTTCTTTTTTAATGAAAGTTTTATTATTTTTTAAGAATTACAGTCTTTAGTGCTTAGTAAAAAAACATGTTGTTTGGGTTCAAATATTTAACATTGACTTCTTCAATATAAATCTGTTCAATACTACATAATCCAGTATTATTTCCCTGATCCTCCTTTCTTCTCCATTTTTTTTTCCATTTTCCCCACATTACACAGTTACCATTTTTGGTGCTGTTAATGTATACAGAGTTAAATATAAGCATTTTCATTATATTTTACTAATATCATACAAATAACAATAATATTAATTCATAAATCAACAATGTCAATTCATTAATCAATATTCTGTTTTTTGTGCTCTTGTTAAGATTTAATTTGTCATCAGTATTTGAAATATCTTTATCAGTTATGATTTTCTCAATATTAGTTACATTTATATAGCTAAAGGTTTTATTCATATCAATCCTCCTCTTATCTTCATATTTCCCATATCAAAAAAAGAAAAGAAAAAAAATATTATCTTAGTTCTAAATCATATCTTTCATTATAAAAGTCTAATTGTATCTAAGGGTGATCCATTCTTTTAAACTTATTCAAACAAGTATTTAAACATATAATGCCCCCTCTAAAAGGTCAAATCTTCTATTTTTTTAAAAAAAAATCTGACTCTTGCCTTCTTTCTTTGCCAAGTAGCTTTCTAAGCCAGAGCAATTAGATTGCCCAGGAATTTTCTTTCTATTTTTTTTTATTATTATTATAAGCCAGTGATGCCCTCGATGTGATGTCCCGTTGCCTGGAAGCGGTACGGATTTGGATGGGGAAGAACAGGTTCCAGCTCAACACAGCCAAGACTGAGTGGCTTTACGTACCGGCATCTCGACTTGTTCAAGAGGTTCCATCTTTGGTTATGGGGGGAGAGGTGTTGCCTCCCGTTTAGGCATCCTCCTGGATTCACGACTCAGTTTTGAAGATCATATTGGAGTCGTGGCCAGCAGGGCATTTGCCCAGGTTCGCCTGGTGCGCCAGTTGCGCCCCTATCTGGACCGAGATGCCCTACGTACGGTCACTCATGCACTCATTACCTCTCGGATAGATTACTGCAATGCTCTCTACATGGGGCTGCCCTTGAAGACCACCCGGAGGCTCCAGCTGGTGCAGAATGCGGCCGCGCGGGTAGTGATAGGAGCATCCCAATACTCCCATATTACACCCCTCCTGCATGAGCTGCAATGGCTACCGGTTGTCTTCCGGGCGAGATTTAAGGTGCTGGTACTTACCTTTAAAGCCCTACATGGCTTAGGCCTGGGATATCTGCAGGACTGTCTGCTGCCGGGGACGACTTCCCATCACCCAGTGCGCTCACACAGAGAGGGCCTCCTCAGGGTGCCGTCGTGTCAAATGCTTGTTAACTATTTTTAGATTACCTTGCTAGGCCCCAAACATGGGACAAATCTTTATTTCCTGTGTCAGCCTATCCTGAAGGCCATCGACAGGCAGTAGTCACACTGGTGACAGCTCATATTTGTGTAAATTTTTAATTGCTAAACTTAATTCCAAAGTATAGGTTCTGTCCTGAAAGCAATATTTTATAGTTATCCTTTGTCTTAGGTATTCAAAAATTGTCAATTAGGCAAGGTTGTAAGCCACAAAGTTCAAAGTGTTCAAAATGTTCAACCTCTCTGAAAACAGCTCAAAAGTCTCTCCCAGCCAGGTGTAGTCCAAGGTCATTTTTTTTCTTTCTCTCCCACTAGCTTTTGAAGTTAAAGTCCAAGCTCAGTAGGTATTTATAATGCAAGAAGGTCAGGGTGATAAGTATGCCAAAATATTTTCCTTTATTGCCAGCTGTTCTCCTGAGCTAGAAATCACCAACTAGCCAGGAAGCAAATTATAGTGCTATACACAAATATACCACTAGATGTCAATCAAAGTCCATTTTCCACTCTTAAAACAAGGATTGATTTCTTATATTTCACCTCAATGTTTTTTTTCCAAAGAGAAAATCTTAAAGTTATCTCAGTTCTCAGATTTATCAAAACTGTAGCTTTATGTTACTTCCACTTTAGTGTTATATGTTTCTGCCCCCCATAAAGTTAAAATGCTACTTCCATTTACATTTGGAGGTTTTTACTTCTTGAGACCCTTTCCCAGGAAATTCAGTTGTAAAATAGTAAAGAAAGGATCAATATTCTTACCCAGTTCCAAACATGCTGTTTATGATGTATTAATTGGTGCTTTTTTCCTTTTTCAGTTGTCAGCAGCTAATGGACAGCCACAGGAATGTAGCCAGTCTTTCCCCTGCTAGTTTGGAGGGCTTTCCTTGGATCAAACGAAAAGACTGCTGTCTCTCTGTGATCAACAAGGCACCCCTTCTCTTCATTGCCTTTTTGGGGTGATTTTAGGCCCTTTTTATGGCCCCCAGCAGGGCAAAATCAGGCATGGAAGGCAGAGCCCTGGCTTCCTGCATTGAGTCCCATCTCGCCGCGACACAAACCTGAAGTCCTGTTTTATCTATGTCTTCTATTCTTAGTTCAGTTATGCTACTATCTATGTTTCTAAATTCTGTTGTTCCAATATACTTTTTAATTACTTATTTTGCTTTATGTTTCTCTAGTCCCAGCCCTTTATATCATTAGGACTCTCTAGATTACATTTAGCTGTCTCTAGATTACCCTATCCCACTGAACAGACACTGTCCTACACATCATTGCAGTCTGCTGATAATTATGTGCTGTTGATAAAACTTTGCTTTCTGGCTATTCCAGAAAACTGTAAGTGTTGTTCTGAGATGTTTCGATATCACGTGGTGGTGGCTGCCACTCTGATCCACCTTTCATTGGGGATTCAGTGCTCAATTGTTCAAAGTGCCAATATTTTTAGAAATATCCATACTTGAATCTGGTCTGGCTAGCCAGTGCTTAGCAGTGAGTGCTAAGTTCCTGCACCACTAGATCTCTCCCAAAGCTGTCCTTGACACTATCCATGACAGCCACTTTCTGCTTCTTTCAGCTATTCTATTGCCTCTCATGACATTCTGCAACACTACTGAATTCTCTAATGCTGCTGAATTTGTTTAGTTTTTCAACAGGGTTATCAAGTTGTAGGTTTTTCCTTTTCCCCCCCTCATTCCTCTCCAATTTCCTTCTTTCTTCTGGTATTTCTTTACCTGATACCAACATTCTTCATACTGTAGTTTTTAAAGGACTGATTCTCTCAAAGTAGTAAGGGAAGGATTCTCAAATAGAATGGGGGAAAGAGGGCACAGCCATTTCAGTTGCTGTACAGTTGTTTTCCTTTATCAGGTATAATCTGACTATCTGTCTATTTTTTTCTTGTTATTGTTCAGTTACTAAGTCATATACAACTCTTTGCAACTCCACGGACTATAGTAAGCCAGGCTGTCCTGTCCTCTCCTGTCTCCTGGAGTTAGCCAAATTCATGTTAATTGTGTCAATGACACAATCTAACTATCTCATCTTATGCCATCTCCTTCTCCTTTGGCCTTCAATCTTTCCCAACATCAGGGTCTTTTCTCAGTAGGTGGCAAAAGTATTTGAATTTCAAATTCAGTATCTGTCGTTCCAAAGAACAGACAGGGTTGATTTCTTTTAGGATTGATTGATTTGATCTCCTTGCAGTTCAAGGGGCTCTCAAGAATCTTCTCCAATACCAAAATTTGAAAGCATCAATTCTTTGGTACTTAGCCTTTCTTATGGTCCAACTCTCACAGCTATACATTACTGGGAAAGCCATAGTTTTTGACTATACAGACTATACAAGGTGATGTCTCTGCTTTTTAATATGCTGTCTAGGTTTGGCATAGCTTTCTTCCCAAGAAGCAAGTGTCTTTTAATTTCATGGCTGCAGTCACCATCTGCAGTAATCTTGGAGCCCCAGCAAATAAAATCCGTCACTGCTTCCATTTCTTACCCTTTTATTTGCCAGAATGTGATGGCAGTAGATGCCATGAACTTAGGGTTGTTGTTTTTAATATTGAGTTTCAAGCCAACTTTTGCAGGCTCCTCTTTCATCCTCATCAAGAGGTCTTTAGTTCTTCTTCATTTTTTGCCATGAAACTGCTATTGTCTGCATATCTGATGTTATTAATATTTTTCCTGGCAATCTTCACTGTGGCCTGTGATTTATCCAGTCCAACATTTTGCATGAATCTATTTACTATAAATCTATTTCATACTGGAATAATGAGATTAACAACATTTTCAAAGCAAGATATGTTTATTGAAGTGACGTTTCTATTGCAGTCACCACAATAATTCCATTGTCAACAAAGTAATTATATACATCCACTATGCCTATCAAACAGAATCACTTATCTAGAATGATACATAATATGACAATTATGGAAGTAATATCAGAGCAGGACAGATTCACTAGTTCTCCAGCCATTCTTGTTACTTTTACTTGTTTGAAAAGAAGACAGGTAGATTGATGACTTGGAATTAATTGAAGTGAAGTGACTGATAAGCATTAAATGTACTAATATGGTGTAATCTGCTAAGCTTGTAAGCCGCCCTGAGTCTTCGGAGAAGGGCGGGATATAAATGGAATTAAAATAAAATAAAATAAATAAAATAATCTGAAATTTCAGTAGAGTGGATAATTTTGTTTTACTTTTTTTGAGAGAAGTTTCAGCTTTTGTTCTTGCATGTTTTTAAAACAAAACAAGAATTTTCAGTTGTTGTTTATTTGCTGCCTATCTCATCCTGGCACTACAATAAAAAAAATAAAGAAGAAAAAGAAATTTAAACAAAGTTAAAATAAATTAGAGCAATAATCAAGTAAAAATAAAACAAAGAAAATATATTAATATGATTAGTAAAAAAAAAGTTGGATGAGTGGGGAGCAGAGAATTGGAGGAACAGTCATCTCCAGAGTTGAACTTCCCCATTGGAGAAGTTGCAGAGCCAGGTTCTTAGGGTCTTACAGAATGATAGGAGGTTGAGGGCAGATCTTATCCTGGTAGGAGTAGATGCTGTGGCAGAGAAGGCTCTTCCTCTGGATCCCAACAACTAGAGTTCTTTGACCAATGTGACATGCAGTAGGCCCCCTCTGCTGGACTGCATAGGATAGGATGGACTTAGTAGGACAATATCATTCATCAGGTAACCTGGATCTATGCCATTAAGGGCTTTAAAGGTCATAACAACCTCTTGAAATGTACTCAGAAGTAAACCCATAGCCAGTACAGTTTGCAAGCAGCAGTGTAATATGAGCCATCCCAGGGGCTACATACACTGCTCTTGCTGCCCCACTTTGCACCCATTGAAGCTTCTGAGCACTAATTGAACCTTCCAAATGGATTTCAAGGGTAGCCCCATGTAGAGCACATTGCAGTAGTCCAGATGAGAGATGATTAGGACTAGAGTAACTGAATACAGACAGTCAAGGTCCAAGAAAGATTGCAGCTGGTGCACAAACAGAAGCTGTGCAAAAGCTCTCCCACACATGCCTGCTACCTGCTCTTTGAGCAGGAGATGTGAGTCCAGGAGAACCCCAAGTTGCAAACTGGGTCTGAATGGGAAACCCTATGCAGAACCAGAAATGACAAAGCCCTGGATCCTCAACCTCTATGCACCCAAACCCACTCAGTCTTGCCAAGGTACAGTTCATTGTCCCCCATAGCTTCCAGGCATTGCAAGAGGACAGAGACAGCATCACTTGGGTCACCATTTGTAAAAATATAGAGTTGAGTATCATCAGCATATTGATGATATATCAATCCATGGTGACAATAAATAATCTCATTCAGCAGCTTCATGTAGATGTTAAATAGGCGAGCAGACAGTATTGAGCCTTGTGAGAGGTTGCAAATGAGCAGTTATGGGTTGGATCTCTCATGCCCTATTAATACTGATTTGGAACAATCTTGCCAAAAGGATCTGAATGATTTTAAAACTGTGTTGTCCAGCCCCAACTCATGTATCCAGCCTAAAAGCTTAATGGTATCAAAGCCAGCTGAGGGCTCAAGAAGGCTGAGGTTGTTTGCCTTACTTCCATCTCACTCTTGCCAGGGATCACCCATAAGTGCATCAAGTTTTTGACACGTTGCTAAGCACTGGTGGTACTCAAATATTGTCATGTCCTAAAAGTGGTACAATCTGTGAAAAGGTTGAAAAGTCCTGCTCTAGATGTCTCTTAATTCATTTCCAAACCCTTAGTTCTTCCATGAACCACTAGGAACAATAGGAAAGAAGGTGGTATAGAAGAGATCTTGCCCAGAGCCTCAGTGACCTTTTGATTCCAGGCTGGTACTAAGGCTTCAACAAGACCATGCAGCAAATCCTCTGGAATATCCCTCAGTTACTAATTGGGTCCATCAGACATCTGAGCAGACCACTCAAATAAGTCCAGTCTTCCTGCAGAGGGGAGTGCTGTAAGAGGGTCTCAGGGATATTAGGGAATGATCTGACTATGACAGGAGGGGAGATAGTGTTAGATTCTCCATCAGATCACGTTGACATTGTTCTGATAAGAATATTACATCTGGAGAGTGACCGCTGTTCTAAGTTGGAGCTGTGATAATCTGGGATAGTTAGTTATATGAGTAAATAGGCAGACACAAAACACACACATACACATACATACATAAAATGCTACTTATTCAAAGATTTTTTTAGAATTCTTCATTTTTTTCTTGCCAGACACTCACTTATTGATAAAATTGTACAAATGTACTAGAAAATGGGGGGAAAGAATTTATTGCATGTTTAAAAATGTCATATCCAATGGTTGCTTCTCTAATTGTTTGAATTAATCTAGAAAAAAATACTTCTTGCTTTTAATTTAATTATATTTTATAGGCCTGGTGAGGCAACTGTAATTTACAGTAAGTGAAGTGCATCACATTGTGGACACAACATTATTGGCCTCATAAAGATACTTGGCATCACTCCAATCACTTTATCATTTTCTGAAGGAATTACTTGAAGAAGCTTCTGCTGATGTGAATTGAATTGAATTTATTAAATTTATATGCCGCCCTTCTCGCTAAGGACTCAGGGCAGCTCACAACAATAAAAAGTCAAAAACACAAAATACAAAATTTAAAACAGAATTAAACAATACATGTAATAAATACATAACAATTAACCCAATAAAACCAAATTTAAAACTATAGTCAGTCCAGGCCCGATTGTTGGAACATCCATGTCTTCAGGTCACGGCAGAAGGACCGAAGGTCAGGAGCTCCAGAGGCAACTCATTCCAGAGGGTCAGCACACCCATGGAGAAGTCTCTCCCCCTGGGGGTCACCAGCTGGCATTGCTTAGCCAACGGAACCCTGAGGAGGCCGACTCTGTGGGAGCGAACTGGGTGATGGGAGGTTGACAATGGCAGCAGGTGGTCTCACAATTACCCTGGGCCTAAGCCATGTAGGGCTTTAAAGGTAATTACCAGCACCTTGAATCGCACCTGGAGGGCAACCGGAAGCCAATGCAACTCGCGCAGGAGTGGTATAACATGGGAGTATCGAGAAACTCCCATAAGCACCCGTGCAGCCACATTTTACACCAGCTGAAGCCTCCGGGTGTACTTCAAGGGCAGCCCCATATAGAGAGCATTGCAGTAATCCAGGCGAGAGGTGACAAGGGCATGGGTGACCGTGCATAGGGCATCTTGGTCCAAAAAGGGGTGCAACTGGTGCACCAGGCAAACCTGTGCGAAGGCCCCCCTGGTCACAGGAGTTAGATGATCCTCCAAGTTAAGCTGTGAATCCAGGAGGACACCCAGGTTGCGGGCCCTTTCTGAGGGTGTCAATACCTCCCCCCATCAAAAGAGATGGAACATGTTGGACAATACAAGATGCTGGTATGCACAGCCACTCAGTCTTGGAAGGGTTAAGCCTGAGCCTGTTCCTTCCCATCCAGACCTGCACCGCCTCCAGGCACCGGGACATCACGTCAAAGGCATCACTGGGTTGGCTCGCGGTGGAGATGAACAACTGGGTATCATCTGCATATTGGTGATACCTCACCCCAAAGCCACAGATGATCTCACCCAGCGGCTTCATATAGATGTTAAACAGGAGGGGGGAGAGAACTGACCCCTGAGGCATCCCACAAGTGAGGGGCCTCGGGGTAGATCTCTGCCCCCCTGCCAATACAAACTGTGAGCGGCCCGAGAGGTAGGAGGAGAACCACTCCTCCTACTCCTAACCCCTCGAGCCATCGCAGCAGAATACCATGGTCGATGGTATCGAAAGCCGCTGAGAGGTCAAGTACGACCAGGACAGAGGAACAACCCCTGTCCCGGGCCCGGCAGAGATCATCTATCAGTGTGACCAATGCCATTTCTGTGCTGTAACCGGGCCTGAAACCGGACTGGTGCAGGTCCAGATAGTCCGCTTCATCCAGGAATTGCGGGAGCTGATGCGCCACAACACTCTCAACAACCTTCACTACAAAGTGAAGGTTGGAGACAGGATGATAGTTATTCAAGGAGGCCGGGTAGCGCTCAGTTTACACATAATCCTGTCCACATCATCCAAAGACACAGGGTCAAACTCATCCCAAATGGTATAACCAAGACCTGTCCTCTCCACTCCGCCGAATTCCACCCAGTCAGAGTCCAAACCAGTCCGATCTGAGCGATTTTGTCCTGCAGATACTGTACAAATTCCTCAGCCCTACCCTGCAAGGGGTCATCCCTTGGTCACTGATTAAGCAGTGAGTGGGTCACTCTAAACAGGGTGGCTGGGCGGTTATCTGCGGACGCAATGAGAGCAGAAAAGTAAACATGCTTTGCTGCTTCCATCGCAACTAGGTAAGACTTAAGGTACGTTCTTAGCTGTGTTCGGTCAGATTCAGATCTGCTGGACCTCAAACAGCTCTCTAGGCATCTTTTCCAGTGCTTCATCTCTTAGAAATGCTCAGTGAACCAGGGGGCCACCAGGGATCTGCACCGGGTCAGAGGCTGCAAAGGCACAACTTGATCCAAGGCCCCAGCAGCCGCCCTCTCCCAGGCTTCTACTAGGGCCTCGGCAGAGTCGTGGGCAAGGAAAGCAGGAAATGTTTCAAGCTCCGTCTGGAACCTCTCAGGGTCCATCAGGCAGTGGTGGGGGGTGGCATACTGAAAGTCTACCCAGAGAAGAAAATGATGACAGGTGTTGGATGGTTAAATCACCTCTACCCAGATCATTAATCTACTGTCCAGAGATAAAAACCAGGTCGAGTGTGTGCCCTCCATTATGGGTCAGGGCTTGAATTACTTGAGTCAGGTCCATGGCTGTCATGGAATCCATGAACTGCCGAGCCAACTCAGACGCCTCACCCATGGAAGGCAGATTGAAATCCCCCAGAACTATAAGCCTGGGGAACTCAATCACCAGCCCAGGCAAGATGTTGAGGAGCTTGGGCAGGGCCGATGACATGCAGCTGGGAGACAGGTACGTAGTCAATAGGCCCAACTGAACTCCAGGACCCCACTTCAAAAGGAGAGACTCACACCCACCTATCTGAGGGACAGTGGCCACTCATGGACTAAGACTCTCCCTAATAATAACCACCACCACCCCACCCCTACCCTGGGCCCATGGCTGGTGAAGCACCTGGAAGCCCGGTGGGCATAGTTCTGAGAGAGGGACACCCACCTCTTGGCCCAACCAGGTCTCTGTGATGCAAGCCAGGTCCGCGTTCTCCTCCTCAATAAGATCATGTATGAGGGGAGCCTTGTTCACCATGGACCTGGTGTTGAAATAAACCAACCTGAGCCCAGGGTCCTGCAATCCTATGCCCCCAGGGGAGCAAGAATAGTATCGAGGGCAGGAACAGGCAACCGCTTGAAGACAGTGGTGAGCCATTCCCCAATTGCAATAAAGCCCTCTGCTCCCACACTCTCTGCCCCTCCCAATCACTGTCAAAGTAGGAAGACCCTCCTCATTCGGAGCTGAGTCCACCCCCAAACCCCTACTCCCCCCCGTGAGCATCTGATGGTCTGGACTGCTGTCCGGGTCGAACTCCCCCAAGTTCATTCCGGATCCCTTGGGCCTTCCCCCTCCCGGATCCCCTTAAAATTTTATATAAAAATTTTGATTAAAATCTCCTCAGACTCCTCTTTGAAGCATACCATCTCTCAGGGTCCCACAACCCGTCATTAAGAAAGATCTTATGTAAGACAGATGGACGCTCCTGTGAGAGGGGGGAATCTCACAGCAAGTAAAGTTCTCCAAAAGTATACGCTGGCATACAGAGGGACACGGTAGCATTGGACAATGGAGGGTGCCAGCAGATGGAAATGAAGAGTTCAGCCAGACTGTGGCAGGTCCCAAAGCCACAATCGTGGTAACAGTAGAGTAATCAGTGGCGGCGACAGCAAAAGCCATAAGGTGGTGATGACAAAGTGGTGATGACAAGTGATGACAAGTCCAAAAAAGGGGAGGCAGCCCGATGACAATGGTGACGGACCCAAAACAACAGTATTCAGGCACGGCAACAAGGACAGCTGCAACCTCCGCAGCGGCAAGGAAGCAAGAGCAGCAGCAGCAGCAGACCCCATAGCCGCGACCACAACACCAACAGGTCCACTGCACTCATGGAGCCGAACTCGCCAAGTGGCAGGGGGGGAGAAACGACATCAAAGCCCCCTTCCCCCCTGCCACAACCCTGGTCTCAACAAAACAAACAAGCACGAGCAGAGTCCAAATTCCAGCACAAAATCACTTGGCCCAGCTCCGCTTGGCTCAAACAAGCAGGGAAACAGTCGAGTCAGCCCCGCCCAGCCGCCAGCATCCTCTCACTGGTGAGCTAGACAATCAACCTCTTTGGCTTCTCCTCCTCCATCCTCTGTCATTCCGGGCTGTATTCCGACAGGAGGGCGTCAATGCTCCACCGGTAGCTCCACTGACCGAACAGGGGCCAAATGATGGCAAAAAGCCCCATGGCGACACAGGAGAGCTGAAAACCGCTCCGCACTAAGAGGTCAGAAACCAGTGAGCAGCCATCTTAGACATGCGCAGAAGGAGTCTGTGCAGGACATATAAAGACATCTCTTCTGAGTATTGTGTATACTGAAACATTCACTGGGCAATGCAAAAGAAGAATTTGTGAAATTTGCCATTTAGAAGAAGTAAACTCCTTTACTTTGCAAAAAGCTTTGAATGGTGCATAGCTGAAATTTTGCACAGTCCTGATGTTTTACAAATTCAGAAAAGAGTATGCTAAGAATATGATAGAAATATGAATTTCAACATCTTCAGGAACAGAGCTACTGTATTGGGGATTTTTTAATCATCCAAACTACACAATGCATTATCTCTACATTATCTCTAGAAGAACTCCTAAATTTAGGAACAAAAAAAAAGAATAAAAACTACTAGAAAGTAAGACACCCCAGATTTAAGAGAGAAATGGAGGATAAAACAGAATTTTTGATCAGGAAATCTGATCAATGCTTAAAAATCATAATTTAATAATTTTTAAAAGTAGTTCTTTTTCTCCCTCCTTATTTTCCAGTTCTATTTATGTCATGACTTTTATAATTCTTATTGATATTTGTAATCTGTGAAAGAGTTCTTCATTTATTTAAAATGTGAAATTAATATTTTAAAGGCAGACAAGCATACATACATTATATGCAGATATTTCATGAAAAAAATAAAGCAAAATGCAATTCCTTATTAGTTTAGATTGTTGTATGGATAATTGTTCATACCCTTGACAATAAAGATAAAACAGGGTGTTTTTTTTTCCAGAAACCACCTTACATGCAGGCTAGCACAAGACAAAAGTTGTAAGTAGAAAGAGGAAACTGAATGATGATTTCCAGTGTTTTCTGAGTCATGGATGGACAGTTAAGACCCAGACAAAGACTGCCTATCATTCAAAATTATTAGTAAGAAATATTGCTTAATGTTTCTTTCAATAGCTTAACTATATTTTAAAAATAATTTGGTATTAGGAAAATAAAGCTGTGAATTTAGTTTCTGGGAAGGAAAGAGATAGGTACAGTATGTTTCTTTGTGTCAAACTACACTTGTGTGTCTGTGTGTGTGTGTGTGTGCATGTGCGTGCACACAGTATATGTATATCCTTTCAATCATAGAAACCACAAATGTCAATAGATTGGAGACTTCACATGCCGTCCTTAAGGATAAAGGTTTGCATCCTTGCATGAAGCAAAAAACAGCAAGCAACTTTGTCCAATAAGAAATATTTTACAACCTTTCTCCTCTCAAAACTCTTCTTTATAATATTCTCTGAATATTTTTTTTCTAAAATATAGAACTAGACTAATTTAGAGATGGAAGAACTAATGGATTTAGACTAGTGTCAATCATTTGCACCTAGCAAGCTTACATTTGTGGAAGTAAAAACAGAGGTCACTGTCTAAAACATAAAAGAATAAATTATTGACCTATTCAGGTCCCCACATCTTCAATCTGGCAGATGCATTAAACATTCATTCTCAAAGAGCTTGATTTATTATAAAAATAACAGTTTATTCAAAATAAAAACTGCATGTGAATGTACACAGAAGCTAGGACTATATAGTTCTTAAA
Organism: Vipera berus; assembly: GCF_964194415.1. Taxonomy (NCBI): domain Eukaryota; kingdom Metazoa; phylum Chordata; class Lepidosauria; order Squamata; family Viperidae; genus Vipera; species Vipera berus. Next base: position 34,584,794 of record NC_138209.1, read on the forward strand.
GGGCTGCTTCACTTCAATGAAGGCTTGAGCAAAGCAGCTCCTTGAAGTAACTTACTTACAAAAACAACATTTAACAGCTTTGATGTTTCGTTTTTTCTTGCTTGTCTGTCATGTTCAATAGCCAGATGATGCTTTGGGCATGCATAGAAGCATCTTCTGGTTCTTGCAATTGTCAGTTACTAGGCAAAAATGATATGAAGTTGTCTTATCAAAAACAAACAAACAAAAATCCACCCTGCAGCTTTGCTTGGTGTATTGTGTTCTTTTAAAGCATCAAGCCTCCTCGCACAGATCTAGCGAACTAAGAAATTTTATGTAATTTTTATTACTTCATTAAACATAAATCATAATAAGTGTAGAGTACCAATTACAATCAATAAATACAACTCAGGTGAAGGCACCTTATGTCTTTATCTTCCTCAATATCATGCTCAGATTTTCTGGAAGAGATATAGTTTTACTTGTTAACTTGTGTTTATATCACTTATTTTTTCTTGCTGTAATCATCAAAACTATTTCCTAGTGGATTGTTTTTAGTTTGAAACTAGAATGAATTTAATGCTTTCTGGTAAAGCAGATTATAGTCAATAGACAATACCTTCAATTTTACAGGATTACTGTACATGAAATAAATACATTATATGTTTTGTATTCTCAATATCCACATTTAGGTTTTATTTCTACAAGGAAAAACAGTCCTTTATTCCATTCTATTAATTTTAGTAGTAAAACTAAGTAAGCCTGCATGTGTTTAACTTGAGAAAAGAATGTAAACAGTAAGGCTACATTAAACTTTGAAGAAATGATTCAGTTTGAATGTCATGTGATTGAATCATCCATTCAAATTGTATACTTGAATTAAATATTCAAAATATTGCCAAAATGCCAGTGTCAAAATATTGGAATGCAACTGACAGTTATAGTTGAGTTTTCGTGCTTTGGGGTTTTGTAAAATGTCATATGTTTCCTAAATAGCATTTTGACTGCTTTTCAGTCTGACACACACATCTTCCAGCACTGTATTGTCATTTACTTTATATCGTCTATCCATAATTTTTTCTAGTTTGAAAAAAAGGTGGTTTCCAAGAGTTTTCCCCCACACAGTATGAAATAATGTCTTTGCCATTATCTCTAGCATCTTCCAATGTCACTGGAGCCTAATTTAGGTGACTGCTTGGCTTCACCACTCAATGGCATTCCTGCTGTTTACTTATCCCTCCTGGGAATATCCTACCACCACAGTGAAGGGTTTTCCCATGTCAGCGTCTAGTAAAAGCTCTTTCTTTTTTAGATGAAATTTCAAATCAATCTGAACTTAATCTTGTTGCCTTCAAATATTGAATCTTAATTTTGCATTGATATCTGGATGATATCTGGATGATTTATATGCTCGTACAAAGAAATTACTTCAACTTTCTATCAAAGTATATATCACCTTGCTATCACTTTGGGTTCATGTGATTATCTTGTAAATTACATAAAACATTTTCCTTCAAAATGATTTTGTCCCTTGCCTTTCCTGTCAAGCAGCTACTTTGATGGAAGCAGGTGATATAAAAAAAAGTCAATGATATTTTTCCTTTTTATACAACATCCCAATTCTGTGGATGAACATCAACATTGATTTGGAATAGATCTTTATTCAAGATTTTTCACTGTAATGCATGCAAGATTCCATGGTATAGAAAAATTGATGTGTTATTACCATTCCTTTGTTTACATCCATTGCCTGAAACATATGGAAAAATATTTGTGCGATAACTACTACAAATATTTTGAGAACCTTGGGATGCCATGAAAATCAGAAATGGCTGGACGACAAGATAGATTTCTGATAGGTTTTAATTTAATCTAGAAATGTGTGAAATTTGAATGGCTATCATATCCTATCTCAAATGCAGATTTTTAACAAAGTTTTAAAGGTTTGCTTAAGATTATTTTTGTCATATAAAGCCCAAGAAACTTGTAATTGGCATAAATTATTTGGGAGGAAAATATTAGTAAATCATAGGAAATCTTCTCACTCCCTCCCCACAAAAGTAATATATGATAAAACCAAATTAATTCTCAGAAAACCTTCACATCTTACTACACAGGAAAAAAAATCTAACCCTAATCCCTGATCTTATTATTTGATAATGTGATGTGAGTGGAATTCAAAGCTAAGATGACACATATTTTGACCCACAAGTTTTTAAAATACATAGTGAATGGTACAAAATAATATAAGTTAAGCTTATATTAACCATGAAAACTATTTGAAATGTAATATTCAGACGAACACAATCTCATAGTTGACATATGGGGCCCAAATTTGAGGTTTATGTAAACTAGATGCTTTAGAAGTTGTTCAGAATAAATTCTTGAGCTCAATTATAGTCTTACTCCCATGTGTACCAGAGTGATTTTGAAATTAGAAGCGTGCCTTCCATAAATTAACATAAGGGTAAAGAAAACTGTAATTTTATATTATAGGAGACTAATTCTCATGCCCAACACTTATTTGGCAAAACAATGACTCCATAAACAATTCAGCTGTAGTGGATGGGTAAATTTATATCTAAAATATTCTCACAATTTTCACTAGATTAATTAAGTAACATAAACTGTAGTGACTGTTTTTTTAAGAGTGACAAGATAAAGAGCATATGTGCAAGGTTTAAATTAGCCAGCTGATCATTTAAATATGGAAAAGGAATATCATATTATTTTCTTATATCCTATTCCCTGAGATACACTTTCACAGAACTTTTCAAACAATGCCAACAGCCTATTTGGACTGAATATATAAAGAATTTCCAATCACATATTGTTAATGCATTTGTAAAAATTCTCAGGTGGAAGATCTGATCCATTACTTATTACATTGCAAGTAATATCAAGACCTGGAGCTAGATTCATCATGTCTTTGTTAATCTAACTGAATTAATCTAGCATAGAAGAAAAATCTATTTCCTGCTGAGAGATGTAGATGAACATGTAAGAAAACAAGTTGCATTGGCCATAAGGAAGATGCAAAGGGAAATCTTAATAGATAGTGCTGTTGATATTAGAGGAAATAAATTGTAATATGGATTTTGCTATAACCTATGATTGCAATAAATGTATTTTTTTTAAGTAGACAAGGAATAATATAAAATAAAATAATGTAAGCAGAAGCCATCTAAACTGTAACGGAAATATCATCTTATAGTATCTGAGATGTGATTCAGATAACTTAAGCAAGACGTTTTTAAGATTTAAACACAAATTGCTTAACTCTGCCCTGCGGTACTCTGAGAAGCAGAGTACTACGGGATAGAGATGTCAGCTATGTAAAAAATTAGCAGTTGTCCAGCTTCTAGGCCAAGGAAGGCAGGCCAAATAGTCTCTTAAACCATCTGAAAGTGGTAGTAAACAGAGGCTCTGAATCAGGGTTGTCAAACTACTGGCCTGCAGGCCAGATGCATCATGCCAAAACCACACCCACCCCATTGCTAGCAATGGGGAAAAAGTTGTGATACATTGCGACATCTCACGTGACGTTGCAAGTTTGACACCCCTGCTCTAGATTGATTGATTATAGTCATCATGTTGTAGTTTAACCCTAACAACCACATAGATAGATTTTGTCTATGACAGTCTAACCTGATCATTCAGTTCTTCAAATGGTGCAGTTCATTGTAACTGACCCCATCTACCTTACTACTGGTCATAGTCATCTTCCCTTTCTTTCTACATTTCCCAGCATTAGAACCTTCTTTAGAGAGATAGGTCTTTGTATAATGTGTCCAAAATGGTAGAATTTGAGCCTGGTCATTTCTGACTCAAGTGAGAACTCTGGGTTGATTTCTTTGATGATCCATTGATTTGTTTTTCTGGCAGTCCTCAGTTTTCTCAGGAGACGTTTACAACATCAGTGTGTGTAGTGTATTGATACTATTCATATCCACCTTCTTCGAAGTCCATTTTTTTCACAGGACACTATTCACAATTTTGATTTTTGTAGTTATAAACAAATATTGGAATCTGAAGATCTTTTCTAAGGCCTTCATGGACTATCTACCAAACTTTAGTCCACAACTGTTCGTTCTTCATTCTTCCTTTTACTGTTGATAGTTGATCATAAGCTGCTCACCATTTCAGCATTTTAATACTCAAATTAAGGCATCTAATACATGCCAAGGCAACGCATAATGGGAAGATGCCACTAAAACTGTAGATTACTCTATGTCATCATAAACATACAATTCCCTCTTTCTTTGAGAGGGACATGTAATTGAAATTTCTTTGAGATGGACATATAGAAAGAAACAACAAACATCATGTGAGAGTCACAGAAGGATCAGCATACTTTCCACAGTATAAATCTGTAATAATAATCATGCCAATCATGCAAAAATGCAGCATATGGTAATACCTAATAAATGCAGTTTAAAATGTCTCTATTTAAAATTTAAAATTTAAAATTTCAATTTATATTTTCATTAATGATCCATACTTAATTTATTCAAAATATATACAATGGGGCACATTTAAATTCTTATTTTAAAGACATATTTTTCCTTGCATAACAGATTACTTTTATACAAATAGGATTACTACGCATAACAAAGGGAGATTTGTACTAACATTGTTGGTGATAAGATATGCATTAGCTTGTCCATTTTACATTTGCTTTGTCATTTTTTAAAGAGGATGGGTGGGAAAACCTCTTTCCAACTTTAGTATCTTCCAGCTATATCTTCCTAGTGCTAATAGTACTTACTGAAAAACTGCCAAACTAGGACAAGAGCTATTGAAAATTGAGGTTCCCTTGAGGTAGTTAGAATCCGAGACATTGATTTGAGAAAAATGTCATTTCTCCTTCTTTCTTTCTTTGCCCTTACATATGTAATTTGATTACTGTCTAACACTGTTGCTTGGCTATTTTTCAGACTGTTGATCCAAAGGAAAACTACTGCAGGGACTTTGATACCAGGGACAATTATTGAATTATTGTTGAAAGCTAAGCTATTTTGTTGTTCTTGTGTTATTTACTGTTCAGATTCCAGGAGACTCAGATAAAAAGCACTATTTCTGTTACAATATTGCATCTCATTACTTCTCTCTCTCTCTCTCTCTCTCTCTCTCTCTCTCTCTCTCTCTCTCTCTCTCTCTCTCTCTCTCTATATATATATATATATATATATATATATATATATATATATATATATATATATATATATATATATATATATATATATATATATATATATATATATATATATATGGACCTTTGGTCATTCGGGTTTTTGCCCGCGTAGAAATGAAGGTGTAGGCGCAACGTTTCGACGGAATCCCATCCGTCATCATCAGGCTGGTGGCTTGATGATGACGGAACGTTGGTCGAAAGGTAAAGACCTGAGCTGGTGAGTTGTGCTGCTTTTGTTCGGCTTCGTGTTTGTGGTGGTGCCATGTTTTTATAGTGGGTGTCAGAACGCCAGAAACAAACCCCTCCTCTCCCACAGCAACACATGAAACAAACTGTGCACAACATCTCAGATAGGATTCTCACCAAAGCCGAAACCAACGTCCTGTCTAAAGGATTTAATTTTGCAGTCGCTCCCAAACACATTCCCACGGAAACCATTATATGCGGAGTCTAATCCAGCCTGACCAAAATTAACCCTGATGACGCCAACAAAATCAGACTCGAAGTTACCAACATCCTCTGCACCAGCAAACCACCCAAAAGCAACTTACCCAAAGAGGAACAGACAGCACTACTTAACCTAAAAAATGACACCAGCATAATCATTCTGCCAGCAGACAAAGGCAACGCCACGGTGGTAATGAACTCATCTGACTACCATACCAAATTATCCAACCTACTCCGAGACTCCACATACAAACTCCTCAAGACAGATCCCACCACCTACCTGGAAAAAAACCACAAAATCAAAAATAAAAGCCACCCCCATCAGTGAAGAGATCCAGAAAACAATCATTCCCAGAGAAAAATCATCCAGATGTCCTAAGCTCTATGGTCTGCCCAAGATACACAAAGAAGGAACCCCACTCAGACCCATAGTCAGCTCCATAGGCTCACCTCTACAAAATCTAGCCAAATTTCTTGCCAAACAACTACAGCCTTACGCAAATTCCATCACCTCACACGTACAAAACTCATTCCAATTCATAGAGATCATAAGTAAACTAAACTTACAGCCCTGTGACCTACTTGTGAGCTTCGATGTCATATCCCTCTTCACCCAAGTGCCAATCAAAGAAGCCTTGACAGCTATCCGAAATAAATACAACCCCCCAAAACACATCCTAGATCTGACCAACCACTGCCTATCTAACACATACTTCATCTACAATGGACAAAGATACAAACAAATGGAAGGAGCACCCATGGGATCACCCCTTTCACCTGTCATCGCAAACCTCTACATGGAACACTTTGAAACCCTCGCTCTAGAAAAATCCAACCACAAACCCAAACTCTGGCTCAGATACGTAGATGACACCTTTGTAATCTGGCCACACGGCAAAGAAAAACTGGATGACTTCCTCATACACCTCAATAGCCTACACCCCAAAATACAATTCACCATGGAAACAGAAGCTAACAATCAACTTCCCTTCCTTGATGTCTTAGTCTACAAGAAATCCAACGGCTCCCTAGGACACACTATCTACCATAAAAAAACACACACAAACCGCTATCTGAACGCACTCTCACACCACCACCCAGCACAGATCAACTCCGTAGCCAAGACACTCATCTCCAGAACAAAACACCTAGCTGACGAACAACACCTAAAAACCGAACTACACACTCTCACTAATGTACTAACAGCCAATGGATTCCAAAGAAACACGATTACCAACTTAATCCGAAGAGAGACACCCACAAAAACCCAAGACAGAGAACAAGAAAATGGCAAAGCCCTCCTCCCATACTTAAAAGGGACCACAGACAGAATCAGCAAGGTCCTCCAAAAACACAACATCAAAACAGCATTCTACACAGACAGAAAAATATCCACCATCCTAAGAAACCCCAAGGACATAATTGGGTTAGAAAACCAAGGAGTATACGAAATCCCATGCACCACCTGCCCCACCACATACATCGGACAGACCAACAGAAGAATAAGTGCACGCATTGAAGAGCACAAAAACTCACTCAGAAAGGGAGAACAAACTTCATCCCTGGTCCAACACTTTGAAGCCACGGGACATGAAATTGATTTAAAAAAAACCAAAACTATCGCCAAAATTGAACATTTTAACAACAGAATAATCAGAGAAGCCATTGAGATAGAAAAACGCCCCCACAGCATGAACAAACGAGATGATACCTCTCGCCTACCAGCCATTTGGAAACCCGCCTTGATTGACAGATGAGGCCCAACCACCAAGAATGATACCAGACCCAAACTCATGATAACATCACATGACATCACCACCACACAACCATTCAAAAAGCAAATCCGAACCCACAATGATAACGAGGCACAACCACAAAACAGAAACCTAACTACAGCTGCAACATCAGCCACTTTAAACCCCTCCAAACCACACAATAAGCAAACTGACACCCACTATAAAAACATGGCACCACCACAAACACGAAGCCGAACAAAAGCAGCACAACTCACCAGCTCAGGTCTGGGGCTGGCAGCTGAGACCAGCCCATCCACTCAGAACACACCCCCACCCAATCAGAACACACCCACCATTCAAAACACACTCCCACCCAATCAGAACACACTTGGTCCCCCACCCAATCAGATCACACCTCCACCCACAGAACACACCCCCTCTGGCAGTTTAAAAAAGAGGAACAAACAGCCACATGCTTCTCCCAGAAGAAGGAAGCTAAAGCCACCAGCCTGATGATGACGGATGGGATTCCGTCGAAACGTTGCAACTACACCTTTAGTTCTACGCGGGGAAAAACCCGAATAACCAAAGATCCATATATATATTGGAGCCATTGGAGACAAATAAAAGTTTAGTTTGGTGTTAATGGTAGAAAAAAGAAGAAATGAAAAAGATAGGCTTAGGGTTAGAGAGAAGGACTATTTGTGAGTAATAAAAATGCACAAAATGCGTGTCACTGTAATCCTTTGTCAATATGGAATTCTATCTCGTGCAACTAGCAACAGAGTCATACAGTAGCTTATGGAGATTGTTTGTGCTTCAAAGGATTCAGGACTGTCCGATGTAATCTCAGACATATACAGACATGTGGAAATGCAGACAGAGAAAGGACAGCAGTATTATCAGCAAAGAATTTGTCCAATTAGTTTTTGGGGCTGGATGGGGGTTGAAGATTGAATTGCAGAAGAAGAGACTCAATTCAGATGAGTTAAGCTGGATATATCTGGATCAAGAGGTGAGATCAAGCAGCAGAAAAGAGAAACTGTTCTGTAAGACTTTTTTCAGAGATAGCTATTGCTGTAGGCATTTTACAAAGAGGGTGAAAAAATACTTTGGTTAAATTATTTGAGATGGACTATTGCATTTTTACAGAGTCTGATCAGTATGTTAGGTACAAATGTTTATACTGACATAAGGAAATTCTCCATTGAATTCAGTAGCTTATGTAGTTTAAAGCTTTTAAACTATAAACTATACAGCTATAGCTGAGTTCTACTGCCTATATGCTTGTTTTAGGAACAAATATTTAGATAAACAAGACACAAAGAAACCAAGATAATAATGTCAGGATGTTATACGATGGGGAAAATGACTAGTCAGCACTATAAATGTAAAATGACCAGTCAGCATTATGTATGTGGGGTTGTGTATACAAATGCAGGTAGTCCTCGATTTATGACAATTGAACCCAACATTTATGTTGCTAAGTGAAACATTTGCTGAGTTTTGCCCCTTTTTACGATCTGTTTGCCACAATTGTTAAGTGTACCACGGCAGTTGTTAATTTAGTAACATGGTTGTTAAGTGAATCTGGTTTCCCCATTGACTTTGCTTGTCAGAAAGTTACAAGAGATCACATAACTCTGGGATGCTGCAAGTGTCATAAATATGAACTAGTTGCGAAGCATCTGAATTTTGATCATGTGACTACAGGGATGCTGCAATGTTGTAAGTGTGAAAAACAGTCATAAGTTCCTTGTTTCAGCACCGTTATAACTTTGAACAGTCACTAACTGAACTGTTGTAAGTTGAGCACTACCTGTAATAACTAGTGTGTACACAGATTAGACTATAATCAAAACTATTTTTGGACTCATTGAAGGATTTGTGGACATTTAAGATTTAAAGATGCCAGACCAATGTAACTAATTCTGGACTGTTACTCTGAGATTGGTGGCTTATGTGTGCAAATGACAGGGAGGGTTGCCAGATTGTTTGGAAAGATATGTCTCCCAGAGCTCCAAAACACAATTTTACAGATACTGTACTATGAGCATTTGCTTTGTTGTATGTGAAACTAAGTATTCTTTAACTTTGGCAAGCATAGTTTCTTGTGGAAAGATCCAGAAGGACAACCAGGAAAACTCCCAGGGGATGTAAATTAAACTTGTGGGATTACTGCTCACTGACAATAATTTTTTGTTCATAATTAAAAGTTGCCCTTTTGGGGTGGATTTCTTCCTTCTGACCATATTATACCATATTTCCCTAAAGTTAGACCTAGCCCGATAGTAAGCCCTAGCTTGATTTTTTGAAGCTGGGCCTAATATAAGCCCTACTACAAAACTAAGTCCTAGTGTTGGGGTGAGGCGCACCCCTAAAAATCAAGCTGGCTGGGGGTAGGGGTGTGAAGCTGCCCCATGCACCCTGCACCCATTTAGTTTACCAGTAGGGCACCACAGCCAGGCCTCCCACACCCCGACACCTGTTGCACCGCTACTTGACTTTTTCTGTGGCCACTTGTCACTACTTGTGGCAGGATGCCACATGGCACTTCAGGCTGCTTCTGCTGCTTGCGGAGCACTTCAGGCTGCTTCTGTTCCTTGTGGCAGGAGGCCATGTGGCAGTTCGGGCCATTTCCACTACAGAAAAGGCTTGAAGCGCTATGCAGCATCCTGCCATGAGTAGCAGCAATGACATAATGCGCCACATGGCATCCAGCTGCAAGTGATGGCAAGCAGCCACAGAAGAAGTCAAGCAGTGATGCAACAGGTGTCAGGGTGTGGGAGGCCTGGCTGTAGTGGTCCTAAAGTAAGCCATTCTACGAAATTAAGACCTAGTGCCTCTTTTGGAGGCAAAAAAAATATAAGACAGAGTCTTAATTCTGGCAAAACATGGTAGGTTGATAGCATTTGAGGATGTGGACAATATGGCATATAGAATAAAAGCACCAATCTATCAAGTTGGGAGTATTTACCAAGATGAAACAGCTTTGGCAGAACAAAAGACATAAGTTGACACAGGAGGAGAAGAGGTGATATGCTCACTCATTTATTTGGAAAGTTGCAGGCAACTATGTCATTGAGGAATAATGAAAGAGCGAGAAGGAGGGAAGAGGTAAGCTGGTACACAAATGTCAGTCAGATTAAAACATTAGCAAGCAAATGAACAATTGGGAAGACATTTTAATTAGCTGGCAGACAGACAAGCAAATGGCTTCACAGGTTAGTGATGGGAAGTGTTTTTTATTCAGATTGAAGTTCCAGCAAATAAGGAACATGCTTTGGGGGAAGCAGATAGCTAGCCATAGTAGGCAGGCTGAGATTGGAGGATCTAGTAGAGGCCTGGCATTTATTGGACCATTATGCATTATATTGCCTAGTAGTTTGTCTCTTTCTTTATTGTGACAGAGACAGACTTGGAAGCTGACATGATTGGTAAATGAACTATAACTTGGAGATTTGACTAACTGGGACTAAAGTAACACTTTGGAGCTGATCTATAATAGCAATGTTTCCTTATTCACAAAACAGTATTTTTTTTTACCTTTTCAAAGGCAATACACATTTGACAAGACCAATTATCACACTTCTGCCCTAAACTTAGCACATCTGGAGAGACAAGAGCCATTTTCCTGTCCCTACCTAAAAAGAAAACAATGCATTAGCTTAGTGATTAAGAGCCATTACTTTGCTTCCCATCCTTCTTAACAACAGCAGTATACATTTTGAAGCAACCATTCATTCACCATTGAAATTTAATTGTGTACTTTTCTATGGAAAACAAAAGAAACATATTTCTTTACTACCTTTTTAACTTTTAGAAATCATATTGAACCTTTTAAAAGCATGGAACCAAAGTAGTACAGATAAAAAGAAAGGATTCCCTCAAATTGTTGAGCAAAGGAGATACTAATACTTAGTTTCTTCCGCCATCATATTCAGAAGTAATGGAGCCCTTTTCACTACTACCACTCTTTTAATATATCTGAGGATGAAGAAGTTTGATTTGATTTGATTTGATTAAATTTATATGCCGCCCTTCTCCCTGAGGACTCAGGGCGGCTCACAACAATAAAAAGTCAAAAACATAGAGTAAAAAAATTAAAAGAGAATTAAACAATAAATGCAAAATTACAAGACAATTTAACCCAGTAAAAAGCCTAATTAAAAACCGTAGTCAGTCCAGGCCCGCTTGTTGGAACAACCAGGTCTTCAGGTCATGGCGGAAGGACCGAAGGTCAGGTGCCATCCAGAGCTCTGGAGGCAACTCATTCTAGAGGGTTGGCGTGCCCACAGAGAAGGCTATCCTCCTGAGGGTCACCAGCCAGCATTGCCTGGCCGATGGCACCCTGAGGAGGCCGACTCTGTGGGAGTGAACCAGGCGATGTGAGGTTGACAATGACAGCAGGTGGTCTCGCAAGTACCCCGGGCCTAAGCCATGTAGGGCTTTAAAGGTTATTACCAGCACCTTGAATCGCACTCGGAGGGTAACCAGAAGCCAATGCAGCTCATGCAGGAGTGGTGTAACATGGGAGTACCGAGATACTCCTATAAGCACCCATGCAGCCACATTTTGCACCAGTTGAAGCCTCCGGGTGCTCTTCAAGGGCAGCCCCAGGTAAAGAGCATTGTAGTAATCCAGGCAAGAAGTGACGAGGGTGTGGGTAACTGTGCATAGGGCATCTTGGTCCAAAAAGGGGCGCAACTGGCGCACTAGGTGAATCTGTGTGGAGGCCCCCCTGGTCACGGCCGTTAGATGATCTTCCAAATTAAGCCGTGAATCCAGGAGGACACCCAAGTTGCGAGCCCTTTCTGTGGGGGGCAATACCTCCCCCCCATCAAAAGAGATGGAACTTGTTGGACAATACGAGATGCCGGTATCCACAGCCACTCGGTCTTGGAGGGATTAAGCCTGAGCCTGTTCCTTCCCATCCAGACCCGCACTGCCTTCAGGCACTGGGACATCACATCAAGGGCATCACTGGGTTGGCTCGGAGTGGAGATGAACAACTGAGTATCATACACATATTGGTGATACCTCACCCGAAAGCCATGGATGATCTCACCCAGTGGCTTCATATAGATGTTAAACAGAAAGGGGGAGAGAACCAACCCCTGAGGCTCCCCACAAGTGAGGGGCCTCGGGGTAGATCTCTGTCCCCCTGCCAATACAAACTGTGAGCAGCCTGAGAGGTAGGAGGAGAACCACCGTAAAACAGTGCCTCCCAGTCCCAACCCCTTGAGCCGTCACAGCAGGATACCATGGTCGATGGTATCAAAAGCCACTGAGAGGTCAAGTAGGACCAGGACAGAGGAACAGCCCCTGTCCCGGGCCTGCCAGAGATCATCCACCAGTGTGACCAATGCCGTTTCTGTGCTGTAGCAGGGTCTGAAACCGGACTGGTATGGGTCCATATAGTCTGCTTCATCCAGGAATTGTGGGAGCCGACGCACCACAACACTCTCAACAACCTTTGCTACAAAGCGAAGGTTGGAGACAGGACGGTAGTTATTCAATGAGGCCGGGTCCACAGCAGGCTTCTTGAGGAGGGGCCTCACCACCGCCTCTTTTAAGGCAGAGGGAAAGACACCCTCCATCAAAGCATTGACAACTGCCTGGAGCCAGCCCCATGTCACCTCCCAGGAAGCCGAAACCAGCCAGGAGGGACATGGGTCCAGTAAACAAGTTGTAGTGCTCAGTCTACGCATGATCCTGTCCACATCATCCAGAGTCACAGGGTCAAACTCACCCAAAATGGTATGATCAAGACCTGCCCTCTCCACTCCACCGGATTCCGCCCAGTAAGAGTCCAAGCCAGGCCGGATCTGAGCAATTTTGTCTTGCAGATACTGTACAAATTCCTCAGCCCTACCCTGCAAGGGGTCATCCCTTGGTCCCTGATTAAACAGGGAGTGAGTCACTCTAAACAGGGCGGCTGGGCGGTTATCTGCGGACGCAATGAGAGCAGAAAAGTAAACATGCTTTGCCGCTTCAATCACCACTAGGTAAGACTTAAGATAAGTTCTTAGCTATGTTCGATCAGATTCGGATCCACTGGACCTCCAACAGCTCTCTAGGCATCTTTTCCGGTGCTTTATCTCCTGGAGCTCCTCAGTAAACTAGGGGGCCACCAGGGTTCTGCGCCGGGTCAGAGGCCACAAAGGCACAACTCGATCCAAGACCCCAGCAGCCGCCCTCTCCCAGGCTTCTACTAGGACCTTGGCAGAGTCGTGGGCAAGGGAAGCAGGAAATGTCCCAAGCTCCATCTGGAGCCTTTCAGGGTCAATCAGGCACCTGGGGCAGAACCACCTGGTCGGTTCCTCCTCCCAGCAGCGGGGGGGGTGGCGTACTGAAAGTCTAGCCAGAGAAGAAAATGATCAGACCATGACAGGGGTTGGATAATTAAATCCCCCCTACCCAGATCATTAATCCACTGTCCAGAGATAAAAACCAGGTCGAGTGTGTGCCCTCCATTATGGGTCAGGTCCTGAATTATTTGAGTCAGGTCCATGGCCATCATGGAATCCATGAACTCCCGGGCCAACTCAGATGCCTCACCCACGGAAGGCAGATTGAAATCCCCCAGAACTATAAGCCTGGGGAACTCAATCGCCAACCCGGACAAGACATCGAGAAGCTTGGGCAGGACTGATGACATGCAGCTGGGAGACAGGTACGTAATCAATAGGCCCAGCTGAACTCCAAGACCCCACTTCAAAAGGAGAGACTCACACCCGCCTATCTGAGGGACAGTGGCCACTCACGGACAAAGACTCTCCCTAATAATAACCACCACCCCCTGCCCCTGCCCTGGGCCCGCGGCTGGTGAAGCACCCGGAAACCTGGTGGGCATAATTCCAAGAGAGGGACACCCCCCTCTTGGCCCAACCAGGTCTCCGTGATGCAAGCCAGGTCCGCGTTCTCCTCCTCAATAAGATCCCGTATGAGGGGAGCCTTGTTCACCACGGACCTGGCATTGATATAGTCCAACCTGAGCCCAGGTTCCTGTAATCCTATGCCCCCGGGGGAGCGAGAAGAGCAACGAGGGCGGGAACAGGCCACCGCTTGAAGACAGTTTGATGAAACTCAAATTAGGACTAGTGATGTAATAATAATGTTCAGAGTTATAGATGTGAGCTTTATATCTCACTTGGCAGAGTGTCAAGTATTGCATATAGAATGAGAAAACTAAATAAATTAATTTATTTTATGAATAAAATGAATAAGAATAATCATTCACACAGTCTGCAGATTCAGGAGAATAAACCTCAATATATAACATCAACCTCTCCACCAATCCAGATACGTAGAAGTGCAATGGTTTGTCACATCACCTGTTCTGATAAAACAAATGTCATTTGGCAGGCACGATACATATTCCTGTATCTGCCTTGTAACACTTGTACCATTGGGTAACTCTTTATAACTCAAGAAAAAAAGGCAAAGCATATTCTATCCTTTTCTCTTTCCAAAAAGAATAGGCAATCAAATCCTATATAAAAAGGGGAAAAAGGGGGGGGGAGACAAAGTAAAAGCATCAACTGCAAAAGCTAGCATAAACAGAGTTTAATGAGGTTATAAGATGTACTAGCCAAGTATACATGTCAGCATTCTCATAACTTTCAATCTTTGCTGTTCTCAGGTTTCCTATACATGAACAGGACAATGCCATATTATAGATTGTTTATAAGAACTAAAAAGCAGGAGAAAATCTATCAGTTCTATTGAGTGATTCTCAGTTTTTTTATTTGCTTCACTGTTTAAAGCTGTTCCCAGCTTCTATGTATTTGTGAATATGCTTTGATGTGGTATTTTCACAAAAGTTGCAATGAATTGAAACAGCCCTTCAAAGTTTGCACAATTCTATGTTTTACCAGGAAATTTCACCATAAAATTAATTTAAAAATAAACTGAAAACAGTTTTAAACACAAAGTATTTTTTGGTCATTTGAACGCCTATATAGCTGACTATCATTAAAAGGAAAGAACTACAATTTGCAGTTTCTTGCCAAGACAATCCAGCATCTGAAGGTAATTTATTAGTTGGCATTTGAGAAGGAAATTTACATAGTGATTCTTTTAGGATTATAAAACTCAGTGGAATTTTAAATAGCTCAAAGTGGTGCCAAGTTGTTTAAAATATTAAAAAAATAGAATTTTAAGAAATTAAACATGATGCATATGAAATATCTATTCTGATTCCCAACTTCCATAATCTTGCTAGCATCTTGACAATGGTGCTGTGTATCAACTGGAGATAGTGAACAGTTCACACCAGGTCTTCTGTGACTTCTGTGTATTTTTAGAGTGAGTATATTCTTACACAATAGTTTTCAGTATAATAGCAGTACTGTGATAAACTTGGGGCAGTCACACCCTCTCATCCCTAGGAAATTGGCAATGACAAACCAATTCTGAAAAATTTTGCCAAGAAAAATGCAGGAATTAAGTAAAAAACTGACTCGAAGTGCATGCGCACACATATAGTGGATATTATTTTCATTTAAATTAAATTACATATATTTTTTATATATGAGCACACATATATGTTACAAAAAACATTCATACCTACAAATACACAAATAAGAGTTAAAAGGATCCTACACCTATCTAGCGCAGGAATCTATTTCTATTATATACTTAACAAATTACATACAGAAGAGAGAGTTCCAATTCCATTGTTGATCAGCTTTGTAATTATGTTTCCCCCCACCCCCTTAAGTCCACCTGAAATTTGCTTCCTTGTAATTTAAACCCATTGTTAATTTAAACCCATTGTTTCTTGTCCTACTTTTGGAACAACTCTGACCATTACCTCATCTTCTAGATACAGCCCTTCAGATATTATAAAATAATTATCACATCTCTCTTCACTATCATCTTGGATGCACATATGTAGAAACATTTTTGTCAATATACTTCCAAAAATGTAGTACTCTGACCAGAGAGAGAAATTATGACTTTTCTTGATCTCAGTTTGTGATGTATCAAGTTGCCCCCAGTTCTTTTTCACAAGCATTGTTTTTTAGCATGGTACCCAACTGATCCTATATTTTTGGTGTTATAATAATAATAATAATAAGTTGGAAGGGACTTTGGAGGTCATCTAGTCCAACCCCCTGCTCAGGCAGGAAACCCAATACCATTTCAGACAAATGGCTGGCCAGTCTCTTCTTAAAAACTTCCAGTGTTGGAGCATTCACCACTTCTGGAGGCAGGTTGTTCCACTGGTTAGTTGTTCTAACTGTCAGGAAGTTTGTCCTTAGTTCTAGGTTGCTTCTCTCCTTGACTAGTTTCCATCCGTTGTTTCTTGTCCTGCTTTCAGGTGCTTTGGAGAATAGCTTAACTCCCTCTTCTTGGTGGCAGCCCCTGAGATATTGGAACACTGCTATCATGTCACCCCTCACCCTTCTCTTCATTAAACTACACATACCCAATTCCAGCAACCGTTCCCTATATGTTTTAGCCTCCAGTCCCTCAATCATCTTTGTTGCTCTTCTCTGTACTCTTTCTAGAGTCTCGACATCTTTTTTACATCGTGGTGACCAAAACTGGATGCAGTATTCCAGGTGTGACCTTACCAAGGCATCGTAAAGTGGTATTAGTACTTCACATGATCTTGATTCTATCCCTCTGTTAATGCAGCCTAGCACTGTGTTGGCTTTTTTGGCAGCTGCAGCACACTGCTGGCTCATATTGAAGTGATTGTCCACTAGGACTCTGAGATCTCTCTCACAGTTACTACTATTGAGCAAGGTACCACCTATACTATACCTGTGCATTTGATTTTTCCTGCCTAAATCTAGAACCTTACTTTTTTCACAATTGAATTTCATTTTGTTAGATAGTGCCCAGTGTTCGAGTCTGTTCAGATCCTCCTGTATCTTGAGCCTATCTTCTGGAGTATTGGCTATTCCTGCCAGCTTGGTGTCATCTGCAAATTTGTCTTCCTCTATCTCTGTTGAAACTTGGAGAAAAAAAGAGTTCTTATCAATTAGCCATGATTTATTGTATTCTTGATATTCCTGCAAACAATGCGTTCTTGACCAAACACCCAAAGTGAATGGTTTAGTAATCTGTTCTAGAATTCATCCTATATTGGCTTCAACCTTACAGAAGTAAAATTATCTGGATCTTGTTTTCATTTTAAGGATAGGAATAATACCTGCATTTTTCTAATTCTCTGACATCATATGTTCTCTCAAATTTCAAAGAAAAGAGTATATGAAAGAATGATATCCTTAAGTTTCTTCAATATTTTCGTCTAGTCTTAAATTTATTGTGATCATTAGCCAACACAGTCTTCTGGTCTTAGAGACTCTAAATGGTTTATGGTAGCCAAATGTCCTGTAGCCATATTTTAATTTTCATCCATCTTGAGTTGTTACTCCGTGTCAACTGTTTTGCTTAGGTTCAATCCTCTTTGGCAATTTAAATATTGCCCTTTTTGTCACCTATTACAATTTTACCATCTTTTTGAAGCATTGGTCATAACTTTCTTTTTTCCCATTTTCCTGCTGACATGACCAAAAGGCCATTTTTGTTGCTTTTAGAGTTCTAGCAACAATGAATTATTTCTTTTCTTTAGCTTTTCTCACTTGATATTGATTATTTATTGATATGCCCTCACAGAAATTATATCAATTTCCCATACATTTCTCATTTAATTCTTAATACAATCAAAAGCTTCCCATGCAATTTACCATGGTCTTCAAAACTACTTCAGTGTTTGACTATACCTCTAGTATTATATTGTTTGAGTATCATAGAGAGTTTGGTTTGAGATGGAATAAATGCATAAAATATGTAAATAAATAAAATATTTTTGAATGTTGTGAAACTTCCTGCATTTTCTCTGATCTGAGCATTTTATTTATCAAATTCTGCCCAGCTTCTTTAGGCTTGTTGAAAACTGACTTTCCAAAATCTTATTTGCATATATATCTGGGTTCCAACATCTCTTTCTGCAGTGTTTTGATTTTCAAGTGGATATTTCACTTCTATTAACATTTTCTACTGCTTCTTTATCTTTAATCAGCACTTCATAATTAGAATTAAGGTACTGATCAGTTTATTTATTCTGCAACTTTCTGGAAAAATGAAATTGGCAGACATCCCACTGAGGAATTTTTGTGAGGCTTGGTTTTCTGACTTTCCAAAATACATGCAGGTAGTTGTAGTTTTCTTATGTATTGCACAGCAACAGAGGCTTTATTGAGAATACAGTATATATACTGTATATATAATATTATTTACTTTTAAGGAGGATAACTATTAAAGATCCATTATTGTATATAGTTTTTCTTATTTGTGCAAATATGTTATGATAACAATAATCTCATCATGGTTTTTTTCCTAAAACACATAGAGCTGCAGTCATCTGCTATTTTTATTTTTTTTAAAGAATGCACATTCATATTAAACTTAGAAACATTACTGGAAAAATATGATGCTTGATACTGGCATTTTTCCCACCATGTGATACTTTCCCATTTACTTTAATTTACTTTAATTTTATTTATTTTTAAGTGAGGAAGTGTCAAATGCATTCTTATTCCTGCATGCTGTTTTGTGAATTCATAGGATGTGTAAATGGCTACTATGAATGCAAATTTGTATTATATGAATTGAAAAAATGCACATCTTGCCACTTATCCCAATTGACCTTCCTCATAGACAGTCAGTGCAGCCCAGTATTTTGTTTCATAAATGTATCTGTGTCTGCTCAGAGAAGAAATCAAAAGAAGTGGCCAAAAGTAGGGCTGTGCATACTTTGAAAATAGTTTTAAAACAGTGTTTTAGACCTTCTTAAGTTTAAACATAGCTCATCCCTACTATGTATTAAATATCCATGTCTTTTTTTCAGGCTTTTAAAGCAATATTGAACAGAATTGTTTTAATGACTCACCTCATTAAAATAGCCACAACAGGTATAGTCTGAGAGGATACATATTCTGCCCTTATCTTTAAATTAAATTTAAGATGTAATAATAGCTTGATAAAGTTAAAATTTATTTTTTTTCTGATCAGGGAATGTTTAATATTTATAATTTGGTGAATAGGTTTTTTTTTTCAAAAAAATCTAATTTGTACTGAACACAATCACATTCAAATACTATTTCTCCATACAATTCATCTCAAATAAAATTAATTGCATATTAGTTGGGAAAGAAAGGTTTTCACTATCTTAGAATGTATTAAATGAATGTATTAAATATACAAAGCTATTTAACAGAAGAACATCACTGTCCTCATTTCCCCCCTTAGGTTTGCTGTTTGCCTTCTGAAAATGATCTGAAAACTTCTGTCTTTCTTCAAGAATTATAAATCAATAACTGAGCAGAACACTGGTATTTTAATCTCATTAGCATAGAGAATGGAAGAAACTGGAAAAAAGTTAAGTCTGCAGCAATGGGAAAAACTATCTTTAGTTTTTTACACTAACTAACATAGAAAACTATGGAAGAAAGTAATGATATGTCAATTGATAGAGCCAAATTAATAATAATTCACAGACTAGCAATGACTTCTTATATTATAATAATTTCATCTTTTTTTCGAGGATAGTCCTTCTATAGAAAATTACTTTAAATCTATCTGTCTGTCTGTCTGTCTGTCTGTCTGTCTGTCTGTCTGTCTGTCTATCTATCTATCTGTCTATCTATCTATCTATCTATCTATCTATCTATCTATCTATCTATCTATCTATCTATCTATCTATCTATCTATCTATCTATCTACCTATCTGTCTATCTATCTATCTCAGAACTACTCTTTGGATCAAGGGAATGAACTAAGTTTGCTCCATACAGAACATATAGTAAAATATGCTCATGAAAGTTTACTTATGCTCAGTAAAATAGATATATATCTAGTAGGTTTAAGAGATCTGTGAACTGGGGGAGAAATCATTCTGCCTAAGCCACAGTTTGATACTTTAAATGGGTTTGCCTACTTAACTCTTAACTATTTTAGGCAATTTCTTGTTATTGATATTCTGTATGTTAAGAACTTTTAAGGGCAAGTTTCATTATGCTAGAGGAATTTTCTTCTATCTTGGATGAAAAGTTTATGCAAATTTAAGGATTAACAACTAAACAACCTTTAATTTTTTGGAAAACAGCTAAAGGGAAACTAGAACGTTAATTTTGGAATGCTCAAGACTAACTAAAAGATCAGGTGGACTTGAGAAATATCTCCTGTGGAGTGTTGAAGATTTTATAAAAGAATATTTTTTTAAAAAAAAATTGACTGTAAGAAATCATCCATGGAAAACTAGATAATAAACGTATGATAAGAGAGGACTTTGAAGGTTAACCAGAGTGGATATGATATAACTAAAGATTAGAATTAAAGGAGAAGAGACCCATTAATACAATGAAGCAATATTATTTGACTATAGTGTAAAAACAAAGTTGTCTGGAAACAAGGTACTCAGAAATTGCTTACAAGATTGTCTGATACTATAAAGATGGATTTAGCAGACGATATAGAAGAACAGTTTTTACTGGTAAAACAGAAATGAAGGCTGATTTGAATGATGATTTTAAAATGGATTTTAAAACAATCTTAGACTTCAAGAGTGTTATTGAAAAATATATTGTGGATTTGAAAAATAAAATAAAATTCCAGACTGTAAGTGTGATATGAAAATGATATAACATTGGGTTTATATTTTAAATCAGCTGATGGCTTTATGTCTAAAAAAGACATACAAAATTAATTTAGAATTGTTTGGAAAGTCATTTTATTTTAGATATATAAAGAGGAAATGTTAAATTACTGAACTTGTTCATGAAAGAAGACAATGGGAAAATGATAAAAAAATAAACTTCTGGGATATTATCTAATGGGATAAAAGCTTTTTAAAAGTAAATGGAAGAAATATAAAATGAGCTTATATGACCAGGTTAAAATATATGTATGGGAGTTTCTGATAAACATTAATGGAATTTCTTTTTGACCAGGATTGAATGACAAGATTTACAGATCTACTATAAATGGGAAGATATTTCCTTTGCTTTATTTCTTAGAGAAAATTATAAATGATTAAAAATGGAATTATCTAAATAAAGTAAAAGTATCTATTTTATTACTTTTGATAGCTCTTAGTAGACTTTTTGTTGATTAGGACTGAATTATGAGTATTTAAATTTTGATTATTGAAAAGAGATGAGATAAGGAAGTAAAACATCTTTTATTTTTTATTGAAATACTAGAGAAGGTGTTAAGTTACTGAAATCATTTAAAATGCCCTGAAGAATGAGAGAGTCATTTTTTATAGTTCTTTTTTCTGGATCTTATGTAGCTTCTCATAGAGGATTATGAAGTTCCTGAAAGTCTCAAGAGAGCTGTTGATGTCCCTACTAAGAGCATACCACTCTTGTCCCATAGTTCCTGATCTTGGCTTACAGATCCATTATCTTCATTTTATTATTGCTTTCCTAAAACATGATCAATCCAGGAAATACTTGCTCCATTGTTCTTTTTTCAATGTCCTTGCAATTCTTTTACTCTTTTTTATATTTAGGTAAGTTTTATTAGTATTGTACTAATTATAGTATTGTACTTGTAAACTAATAAAATTATCTATATCTATATACTGCTGCTAAGCTTGTAAGCCGCCCTGAGTCTTCGGAGAAGGGCGGGATATAAATGGAATTAAAATAAAATAAAAAATATCTATATCTATATCTATATCATCTATATCTATATCTATATCTATATCTATATCTATATCTATATCTATATCTATATCTATATCTATATCTATATCTATATCTATATCTATATCTATATCTATATCTATATCTATATCTATATCTATACCTATACCTATATCTATATCTATCTATCTATCTATCTATCTATCTATCTATCTATCTATCTATCTATCTATCTATCTATCTATCTATCTAAGGTAAAGGTAAAGGTAAAGGTTCCCCCGCACATGCGTGCTAGTCGTTTCGTTTCCGACTCTATCTATCTATCTATCTATATATTACACACACACACACAAATGTAGCACTTCTTTGTTATGAAATTCTAGAAGGTCAACATAAATCAAAAAGAAGAAAAGAAGTTACACTGGAATTTTAATTTATTAGGGCTCTGATTTTGAAGTGTATGTTTAATGAAACTTAGTGCTCAAGAAAACTTTCTTTTCTTTAAAATTTATTTTTGATTATATTTTTATTACAATGTTACAGATAAAATCTAATATAAAATTAACAAAAAGAAAAAAAAGAAAAATAGGGTGAATAATGAAAAAGAAATAATAAATAAAAATATATAAATAAAAAAGAAAGAAAGAAAGAAATGATCTCCCCTTTTTCGCAAGTATAGCAATTTTAGTAACTTATCACTCTCTTAAAAAACAAATGATTTCTTCTTCCCATATATCATTTCTTTTTTTTATTGAAAAGTTTTAAAATACAGTTTTCCTTTAAAAACCCCCCTTCCCCCTCCCTGCTCCCCCCCTACCTCCCCCCAACCTCCCTCCCTGCTCCCCTCCCTCCATCCCCCCCTCCCCCCCCCGACTTCCCAGAGCTAAATACAAGGTATATATCTATAAAAAGGCAGTCATAAACAACCATATACTACCCACTATAAAATCAAAAATCCATTACTCTCTAGCTTATATAGGATAAGACACACCTTAACAATATTAACTATATATAAAAAACTAGAATAAAGAAGAAAAGAAAAAAAAACGAAAGAAGACTTATTCGAATGCTACATAAAACTTCTTAACCCTATACTTGTTCTGGATAAACTCAATCCATTTTCTCCATTCCATAATATAGCGTTCTTGCGAATGATCTTTCAAATAGGCCGAAATCTTCGCCATCTCTGCCAGGTCGGAAACCTTTAAAGTCCACTCTTCTATGGTCGGCAATTCCTCTTTCTTCCAATATTGGCCTATCAAAAGTCTTGCTGCCGTAATTAGGTTCAACATCAACTTAGTGTCCACGACTGTAGCGTCTGCAATTATTCCCAACAAAAAAAGTTGCGGACAAAACTTTATCCTCTGTTTAAAAATCTTCTGCATATTCCACCAGACTTTTATCCAAAAAGCCTTAACCTTCTTACATGTCCACCATATGTGAAAATATGTTGCATCTTCATCACCACACCTCCAACATTTAGGCTGGTAATTCGGATACATACTTGCAAGCTTTTTAGGATCTAAATGCCATCTATAAAACATTTTGTAAAAGTTCTCTCTTAGATTTTGAGCTTGAGTAAATTTTACGTTCCTCACCCAAATCTTTTCCCACATGTCCATTGTGATAACTTCCTGGATGTTTTGGGCCCATTTTATCATACAATCCTTAACAAGCTCTGTCTCTGAGTCAATCTCTATCAATGCAAGATATATCCGTTTGATATGTGCTGGTCCCTGATTTCTAACTTGCTTTATCAAATTTTCATCAGTCATTGTAAAACCATTTTTCTGGTCTTCTTTCCACCTGGCCCGTAGCTGAGTATATTGAAACCAGTTTTGAACAACCTTCTCTTCTCGCAAGAGGCTATATGACTTCAAACACCAGACATTTCTTTCCAAAGTTAGGATCTCCTTGTACGTAGTCATATCATGTTTGAAGCCAGCATGTATATTTTCTATTGCGTGTTTTGGAATTGCCCACAATGGTATCTTACAACTCAACTTATGTCTATACTTCTTCCAAACTCTCAGCAATGCCTGTCTTAAAATATGCACTCTAAACACATTGTCTACCTTCTTATCATACAACAAATATGCATGCCAGCCAAACCACAAATCATGGCCCTCAAGATTTAATAACCTCCCTTGCGTCAAATTAATCCAATCACTTATTCCTACTAATGCAGCAGCTTCATAGTATAATTTAAAATTAGGCAATTTAAGACCACCTCTCTCACGAGTATCCTGCATAATCTTAAGTTTAACTCGTGGTTTTTTCCCTGCCCACACAAATTTATTGATACCACGCTGCCATTCCTCCAAATTAGAATCTTTCTTAAGAATCGGTATCATTTGAAACAAAAATAAAAATTTGGGCAGGACATTCATTTTCACTGCTGCAATCCGTCCCAACAAAGACAATTGCAATTTTTGCCAACTCTCCAATTCTTTTTGAATTTTCCCCCATAGTTTTTCATAATTATTTTTATATAACTTTGTATTAGAGGGCGACAAAATCACCCCCAAATATTTAACCCTCTTAACAATCTCAAATCCAGTTAATCCTTCTAAGAGAGCCTTCTGTGAAATTGTCATATTTCTAGCCAAAATTTTAGTTTTCTGTGTATTTACCTTAAATCCAGAAACCTTCCCATATTGTGTTATTATCTCCATCAGGTCCACAACAGAGTTCTCTGGCTGGGTCACTGTAACAACCAGATCATCTGCAAATGCTCTCAATCTATAGTCCTGATCTCCAACTTGTATCCCCTTAATTTTTTCCGAACTACGGATCTTAACCAATAATATCTCTAATGTTAACACAAATAACAAGGGCGATAACGGACACCCTTGCCTTGTGCCCTTCTCAATGTTACATGCTGCTGTCAGGCTATTGTTAACTATGATTCGGGCCCATATATCATTTCTTATCTATAAACAAATCCTTAAAATCTCTTTATTTTAATCAATTGTCCATTTGTTAAGAACCTATCTATTTTAACCTTGACCAAATAACCAACTTTATATTCCTTCCTTTTACTTGATTATTAGTCTCTTAAAATAATATCCTAAAACCTGAATTTGTATTCATTTTTTCTTTGTCACTTGTTACAAAATTCTTCAAAGTTTTAACAAGACTCTTTTGTAAATTAAACATAGGAAAATTATGCAGCTCACTTACATTTTCTTATTTACATATCCATTTTCATTATTAAGACATTAGTGGCTTTTTTATATATATGTCCA
This sequence comes from Vipera berus, assembly GCF_964194415.1. Lineage (NCBI taxonomy): Eukaryota > Metazoa > Chordata > Lepidosauria > Squamata > Viperidae > Vipera > Vipera berus. Next base: position 34,610,067 of record NC_138209.1, read on the forward strand.
GTGTAGCATTTTTTCGCACATCACTCTGGCAGCCTGTCATTTTTAAAAACATTTTCAAATAGTTTCAATCTTGTCAGGTATAACTTGTTCCTCTTTCATAAGATATTTTAAACACAATCTATCTTTGGTAGCAGACACTCTTAAAATTAACTTCTGAGTCCATTATTCATAACTTCCAATTTGTAGAACATTAAAATTTCACTTCATTCTGTATTAGTAAGTCTATTTTAAGTGTAATCTTTACTTCCTTTTGGTTCCCTATAGTGTCCCACCTTCAAAATCTCATCACTTTTTAAAGACAATTCAAAACAAAAAAATTTTTCCCATAGGAAGCATTCTTAAAATTAATTCCAAAATCTTATTTCAAATATATCTGGATCCTTACTCTATTCATAACTTTTGAAAACCAAAATCAGTTTTTTGCTGTTTATTCAAAATATTTTTTAAGTTCTTAAATTTGTATTTAAAACTTCTTTCACTAAGAATGAAAAAAAAAACCATCCACTGCCCTAAAAATTGTTGATCCAAAGGTTCTTAAGAGCTGAAAAGCAGTTAAAAGGCAATATGGTTAGAACAGGAAACATATGAACAGGAATTATATTGACTTTTTTGAAAGTGCTTAGTGTGATTTCAGCAAGTGTGGTGGAATATAGTATAGAGTCGTAAGAGGGGTTCCTCCCATCAGTAATGAACAGGGTGCTCAGCCTAGAATCCTTGCTGTGAAGGAAGAGAACCAGGGTAGACCTTTCCTAACTTTCACAGGGTATATCTAATATTTATGCAAATTTGTTCTTTAATAGAGCTGTATCTATAAGCAAGGAGCAGTAAAGAAACTACTCTGAACAACTCCATTGTCATTCTTGGTTCTTTGTGTCTGACAGCAAGATGATTATTCCCTGGTCTTCTTGAGCTCCAAACCTGCCAAAGATTGCTGTCTTATGGTCTCTTGGGAGAAGCAATTGTATGATTTACTGTGGGTGATCTCAAGTCCTTTCCTTGTCTGGAGACAAATTACAAAGAGGCAGTCTACTCACTGTCTTTTCACTCTGCCACAGTTTTCATCTTCATTTTTAATGGAGCTGGTTCCACAGAGTCATTTTCTGTTTACTATTTCTTCCCCAGAAGTCTCAAAATTCCTAGTTAGCTTTAGTGAACTTAATACAGCTATGTTTTATGCAACATAAGCATTAAGCTTATTAATGAAACCCAATGAATGTAGCCTTTTATTTCATCACTAATATAAAAAGCAGCAGAGTTCTATAGATTCTCAGTAAATAATATATACTAACTAGATGGTACAACAAATTTTCCAAAATGTTTTTGAATAAGAAGTCCATAAAGAAGGAAACTGAAAGAGTCTAGATAAACTTTAATTTCATATACAGTAATCACTTTTTAGATGAGAAATGCATTGAACTATTTAACCTGAGCATGCAAAATACTGATGGATTATTATGGAAGTCCACATGTTCTTCATTTGTCAAGTTAATCAGCAAAGAGCACAATTTTCAAAGTCAGCATTGAAGGCTGATGTCTCAGATGATGGAATGAAGAGCTGGTATGCAAATTGCCTTCTATTACTCAGTCATAGTTTATAGAAGATGACAAGTAACACTATTTCTATTCAGCAAGCATTTATCCGACCTTAATGCAACTGTGATTGAAGATAGCACCTAGATAAATGGAAGAGACTATCTGTGGTTACAATGAATAATATGCTTTTAACTTATGCATCTATTTAGGAAAAAAAGACCAAGGTTAGATAGGTCTTAGCTTCACATTTTTTTAAATTTTTTTATGCTACTTATTTTCATTGTCCTAAGTATCCACAAGTGCCTCCATTAACAGGTTTTTTGTTTATTTCCTGCCTTTATTATTTTTACAAATAACTTAAGGTGGTGAATATAACCAACACACCTTCATCCTTTTACATTTCCTACAATAACAACCCTGTGAGGTAGGTTAGGCTGAGAGAGAGAAATCGGTCCAAACTCATCCAGATGTTTTTCATGCCTAAGATGGAACTTGAACTCATGTTCTCCTGCTTTTTAGCCTGGTACCTTTACCAATAAACCAAACTAGGTTACAAGCTAGTTGTAATTTTGACTTGTGAAGGCATGAAAGCAAAGCTATTCATCTGGAGAAGTTGCTTCATGTTACTCTGAGGCCACCATTGACATTTTGATTAACTGGAAGAGGTGTTGTGCATGCTGTGCAAAAAGCTTCTTTTAGTTATTTAATGGGGTAGGGAAAGCCCTGAAGCAATAAGAAGCAAAGTTACTGTACTTTATTCTTCTGAAGCAAAAGGGCTACATTATTTCACAAAATAGTTTCAAAGGAATGCTTCACTCAAAATATCCTTGAAACAAGCATTCTTTTTAAGTTTACATTACAGTATAAAGATTTGAAGTACTACAAACTGTTGCTCTGGTGCCATTGGAACAATCTAATTTCCTTTCCCCTTAATCGTATCCCTACCTTACCTTGGAAAAAGACAGTAGCTTTTAAAAACAATTAAGAGCTATCAAGTAGCCAGCAGGCTGCTCACTTAAGAATCATCAATTAGCTTGCAGGTCCTTGGAACTATTTAAAGGGCTAATCATGGTATTCTATGTATCTTCCTAGAAGAAACAAAGAACAGAAATAGTAACATATGGAATGGCAGCTGTAACTAAACAACACACCTTATATTTATATTAAAATTTCATAAATAAACAGAAGACTTAAGAAGCCATTAATTATTGAAAGGTTGTAAGGTAAAACATAAGTTTGTGGAATGTTGCATGCTGGTAAAAGGAGGAGAAGGAGGAATATTTTGCGATCAGTTGTCACTTTGGGCATGTACATTGCTGAAAATACACATTCTTCTGATTCTTCCCTACAACAAACTGGTAAAGATTCTGTGTATTTCACAACTGAAATCATATATCTTATAAGAAGGTTCTCTGTTGTTGTTATTGATAGTTGTGAAGTTGTGTCCAACCCATCGTGACACCATGGACAACATTCCTTCAGGCCTTCCTGTCCTCTACGATCTTCTGGAGTCCATTTAGGCTCACGCCTACTGCTTCAGTGACTCTATCCAGCCACCTCATTCTCTGTTGTCCCCTTCTTCTATTGCCCTCAACCTTTCCCAGCATTAGGCTCTTCTCCAGTGAGTCCTTCCTTCTCATTAGGTGGCCAAAGTATTTGAGTTTCAACTTCAGGATCTGGCCTTCTAAAGAGCAGTCAGGGTTGATCTCCTCTAGGACTGACTGGTTTGATCGCCTTGCAGTCCAAGGGACTCGCAGGAATCTTCTCCAGCACCACAGTTCAAAGGCTTCAATTCTTCGGCATTCAGCCTTTCTTATGGTCCAACTTTCACTGCCATACATTGCAACTGGGAAGACCATAGCCTTGACTATATGCACTTTTGTTGACAGGGTAATGTCTCTGGTTTTTAGTGTGCTGTTTAGATTTGCCATTACTTTCCTCCCCAGGAGCAAGCATCTTTTAATTTCTTGGCTGCAGTCCCCATCTGTGGTGATCTTGGAGCCCAGGAAAATAAAATCTGTAACTACCTCCATTTCCCCCCATCCATTTGCCAGGAATTGAGAGGGCCGGATGCCATGTTCTTGATTTTCATAATGTTTAGTTTCAACCCAACTTTTGCACTCTCCTTCAGTCACAACAAGAGGCTCTTTAGTTCCTCTTCACTTTCTGCCATTAGGGTGGTATCATGTTTATGTTTATGTTTTATTTAATTTATATACCGCCCTTCTCCCTAGGGACTCAGGGCGGTTCACAGGGCATATAAATAAAATACAATACTATACAAAAGTTAAAACAAAGATTAAATCAGTGCCCAATTAAAAAAACAATAATGCAATCTAAAATGACAATTTAAAACACAGCTCCCCCATCAGGCCAGACCGGCCAATTCAAACAAATGGGTCTTCAGACCACGACGGAAAGTTCGGAGGTCCGATGCCGTCCGGAGCTCCACCGGCAGTTGGTTCCACAAAGCCGGGGCACCCACAGAGAAGGCTCTCCCCCTGGGGGCCGCCAGTCGACATTCCCTGACCGGAGGCACCCTGAGGAGGCCCTCTCTGTGGGAACGCACAGGGCGGAGGGGAGTTGAAGCCGGCAGCAGGTGGTCCCCGAGGTACCCCGGACCCATGCCATGTAGGGACTTAAAGATCATAACTAAGACCTTGAACCTCACCCGGAAGACGACTGGTAACCAATGCAGCTCGCGGAGCAAAGGTGTAACATGGGAGTACCGGGAAACTCCCAAGACAACTCTCGCGGCCGCATTCTGTACCAGTTGGAGCCTCCGAGTGGTCTTCAAGGGAAGCCCCATGTAGAGAGCATTACAGTAGTCAAGGCGAGAGGTCACGAGCGCATGAGTGACCGTGCACAGGGCATCCCGGTCCAGATAGGGCCGCAACTGGCGCACCAGGCGAACCTGGGCAAAAACCCCCCTAGTCACGGCCACTACATGATCTTCTAGGGTAAGCCGTGAATCTAGGAGGACTCCCAAGTTGCGAGCCCTATCCACGGGGGGTAAGAGCTCACCCCCCATAGAAAGAGATGGAACATCTTGAATGTCCCGGGATGCCGGAATGCACAGCCACTCAGTCTTGTCAGGGTTGAGCTGAAGTCTGTTCCTCCCCATCCAGACCCGAACCGCCTCCAGGCAACGGGACATCACAGCGAGGGCATCACTGGGGTGGTTTGGGGTCGAAAAGAAAAGTTGGGTATCATCGGCATATTGATGATACCCAACTCCAAAACCACGAATGATCTCACCCAGCGGTTTCATGTAGATGTTGAACAGGAGAGGCGAGAGAACCGACCCCTGAGGAACTCCACAAACGAGAGACCTCGGGGCCGATCTCTGCCCCCCTGCCAACACCGACTGCGAACGTCCCAGGAGATAGGAGGAGAACCACCTAAGAACCGTGCCTCCCACTCCCAATCCCCTGAGACGCCGCAGCAAGATACCATGGTCGATGGTATCGAAAGCCGCCGAGAGGTCTAATAGGACTAGGACAGAGGAATATCCCCTGTCCCGAGCCCTCCAGAGATCATTCACCAGAGCGACCAATGCCGTCTCCGTGCTGTACCCGGGCCTGAAACCCGATTGGTAGGGGTCCAGATAATCCGCTTCATCCAGGATCAGAGGGAGCTGATGCGCCACCACACTCTCAACAACCTTCGCAAGAAAGCGAAGGTTGGAGACTGGACGAAAGTTGTTCAACACAGCTGGGTCCAAGGCAGGCTTCTTGAGGAGAGGTCTCACCACCGCCTCCTTCAAGACGGTGGGGAAATAACCCTCACTCAAAGAAGCAGATATAACCGCCTGGAGCCAGCCTCGTGTCCTCTCCCTAGCTGCATAAACCAGCCAGGAAGGGCACGGGTCCAACAAACATGTGGAGGAGCTCAGCCTCCCCATAATCCTGTCCACTTCATCAGGGGTCACAGAATCAAACTCTTCCCAGATAACGTTGACAAGACCGTCCGTGTCCTGATCGCCTGACTCTGCCCAGCTGGAGTCCAAACCGGTCCGAATCCGAGCGATTTTATCCGACAGATATAGACTAAATTCCTCGGCACGACCCTGCAAGGGATCCTCCCTCACCTCCTGATTAAGAAGTGAGCGAGTCACCCTAAACAGGGCGGCCGGGCGATTATCTGCGGACGCAATGAGGGTAGAGAAGTAATTACACCTCGCCACCCTCATCGCTGCGAGATAAGACCTAATATAGGTTCTTAACCGCAACCGGTCGGGTTCGGATCGGCTCGACCTCCAACAGCTCTCTAGGCCCCGTTTCCGACGCTTCATCTCCCGGAGCTCCGCGGAGAACCATGGAGCTCGCTGGGATCTGCGCCGGGTCAGGGGCCGCAAGGGTACAACCCGGTCAAGTGCCTCAGTGGCTGCCCTTTCCCAGGTTTCCACTAAGGCATCCGCCGAGCTGTGAGCAATGGAGGCAGGTGGGGACCCCAGCGCCGCTTGGAATCTATCAGGATCCATTAAGCGTCTGGGGCGGTACCATCTAATTGGTTCCGTATCCCCACGGCGGGGGGTGGCAAAACGGAAGACCATCCGCAGGAGATGATGATCGGTCCATGACAGGGGCATAATAAATGGAGAGCCCCCACCAAGATCATCCAACCACCGTCTAGATAAAAAAATCAGGTCAAGAGTGTGGCCTCCCTCATGAGTTGGTTCAGAAATTACTTGCGTCAGGTCCATGGCCGTCATGGAAGCCATGAACTCCCGAGCTAGCTCAGATGAGCCTCCCAGGGATGGTAGATTGAAGTCTCCCAAAACTATAAGTTTGGGAAACTCAACCACCAACCCTGAGAGGATATCAAGCAGCTCGGGCAGGGCTGCCGCTGTACGACTAGGCGAAATGTACGTCAGCAGCAAACCCAACTGCGCCCCAGAACCAAATCTCACAAAGAGAGACTCACACCCGACTATCTGAGAAACGGTGGTCTCCCGCGGACATAAGGTCTCCCTAATAATAACCGCCACTCCCCCACCCCTACCTTGAGCTCTTGGCCGGTGCAGCACCCGGAAGCCTGGTGGGCAAATGTCAACCAAAGGGACCCCACCCTCTGGGCCCAACCAGGTCTCCGTGATGCAGGCCAGGTCCGCATGCTCACCCTCAACTAAATCCCTAACGAGGGGAGCTTTATTAACCACGGACCTGGCATTCAGATACACCAGCCGGAGCTCAGGAGGCTGCACATCCTCGCTCCCGGAACCTCGGGGAAGAAGCAGAGGGTCGGAGCGCCTCACCGCTTGCAAGTAGCGGAGATGGCCCTCCCGGTAGCGATGCGGCCCCCTGTCTATCCGCCTGCTGCCATTCCCCGTCGTGGGAATTGGTAATCCCACGACCCGCTCGTGAGCTCCGGAGACAGCGACACCCCGTTCTCCCGCCGCGCGGTCAGACCCAAGTCCGGCCTGAACCATGGTTGATTGGCCACCCCCCAAGGCCAGACAACCCTTATCACCCACCCCCCTCCCTAACCCTATAAAAAATCTAGATAAAAAAATGATCAGAGGCCTTCTGTTAACTTTATATTGACGGCCCCTGCCCGGCCATCTCTCAGGGTCCCAAAACTCGGGCCCGTCATCGAGGTTAAAGGTGTCTAAAGAGGCGGGTCGCACCCAGGAGAGGGGGGCTCCCCTGAGGGCACACAAATCCGTGCTAGTATATTTCCGCATAAGTCTAGTAAGTCATCTGCATATATTAGGTTGTGGATATTTCTCCCGGCAATCTTAATTCCAACTTTTGATTCATCTAGCCCTGCCTTTCTCATGATGTGCTCTGCATATAGGTTGAACAGGCAGGGTGACAGTATACAGCCTTGCTGGACTCCTTTCCCAATTTTGAACCAATCAGTGGTTCCATTTCCAGTTCTCACTGTTGCTTCTTGACCCGCATATAGGTTTCTCAAGAGATAAATAAGATGGTCTGGTACTCCCATCTCTTTAAGAACTTGCCACAGTTTGTTGTGATTCACACAATCAAATGCTTTAGCATAGTCGATGAAGCAGAAGTAGATGTTTTTCTGGAACTCCCTAGCTTTCTCCATGATCCAACATATGTTGGCAATTTGATATCTAGTTCCTCTGCCTCTCTGAAATCCTTCCTGTAGAAGGTTCTCTACTGCCATACATTTTGGATCTGAAATAATCTATGTGCCCCAGCTGTTTTATATCCCTATCACTACCAGTGTTATACTTTTAGGAGGCATACAACATTGAATCAATATAAAACTTAGTTGAGGATCAATGTCTATTTAGTAGTTGTTTTCTCTATAAATGTTTACATATTTTATTTTAAAACATACATGCAGTACACACATTGCAATTTTATAAAAGCAAAGATTTGACATTAAAGAATTGGGAAATGTACACACCTGGTATAATTTTAAGTATAAAACATGGGACAGTAAATAAAACAGTGAGAAACTGAAAAAGCGATAATAAAGGCATTTTATTTTAAATATAGAGAAGCACTTTATGAAGTAGGTCTCATTCATCATAATTATTATTTTACATATCTGATGCTTCTTCTTTAGGCCAATCTTCTGTCATGTTTAAAACAGGTCATTGTACAAATAGGTATTAATTCAATTTCAGTGTGCATAAATGTTACTAGTACATATCAAGTTGAAAGAAAATCTATCTATTAACCAAGCTATATATTCCATTGCCTGGTATTGCTTGATGGGAAAGGTAGGAGGAAGAGTAAATGAATTTAGTAATGAACAATTTGGTCATGTTTAGTTAATACAATTACAACATTTATTTAACAAAATAATGTCAAAGAAGTTAAAAGGGGGATACTGCCAAAATTATTTTTATCCAAATTTCTCCTAATATTTAAGATTTCTGAATCATACAGCCAATGATTTTTCCATATGACACCACATAGAAATGAAAGTTGGACTTGGAAGTAGGATAGAAAGTATACAAAAGTGTTTTTGAACTTTAGTGTTAGATAAGACTCCTAGAAATATCAAGGATTCTCAAGAACATAAACAAATAGATCATAACAAAATCATGCAGGTCATGGTTGTCCCGAAGATGCTTTCCAAAAGACAACTGAACTTTCTTTGGTTTTGTTTTGGTTTTTTTCCTTGAAAGTGTTTCACTTCTAATCCAAGAAGCTTCTTTAGTTCTAAGTGAATGGTGGGAAGTAGATGACTGCAAGAATATAAATCCGCACCATTCAGTTTAAGAACTAAAGAAGCTTCTTGGATGAGAAGCAAAAGATTTTCTAAGAAAAAAACAAAGAAAGACCAATTGCCTTCTGAAAAGCACTTTTGGCTCAGAAGGGAAGAAGTGCAAAAAATGACTAACAGCAAGGTGAATTAACTCAATTATAGTAAAAATGTGTGCATTGTTTGAAGATCTGTGGGACCACTTTGGGAATAAATAATCTTGAAGAAAGTCTATCTACGTGGTCGCCAAGAGTTAATGTTCATTTTATTTGTGCATTTATGTGTTAATAATACAGTATATGTTGATGGGAATGTTATTTCCATGCCTTTCAATTCCTTCATTGTTCTGCCTTGTGCCTTGACACATTACTAGTCTGGACATGCTTTTCAATGAACAAATGTGCTAAAATAATAATTAGGTACATTTGGCTATGAAGATCTTTTGGGGGATGGAAAGGATAATTTTGTTATCAGTGTTGGAACTCTAGTTGCATACTGTTATAACACTGAACAAAGATATTATAGCCATACTAAGTTTCCTCTTCTGTTTTCTGTTTTATCATGTACAAGTAGGTAATAGCCATGTTGAGACAGATACAAAGCAGTTGAAAGATTTGATAATTGTGGGAGAGTGGGCAAATTAAGGACTGTACAATTGTAGGACAGTAGAACTCCAAGTACACTCACTCATACTTAGGGAGAATATTGGCAATATTATGGCTCAGTGTTGGTAAGCTGTTTTCTACTTGATTGATTGCTTCATTGGTTTGCTTGGCTTGGTTGTGATGGGGGGACAAATTTAAGTTTAGGAATACAAACATTGTACATTTTTGTACAGTGTTTTTATTCTACTGCTCATGTTGACATGTCTCAAAGTTCAACACACTGTAGATTATGTAAACTGCTTTGACTATGGAGATGCCAGAAGATATTTCAGTCAGCTAAAACTTTTCCAAGTCTACTGTTTCCTTGCAAAGGGACATTTAAATATTCTCATTTCTAAAAGCTTTTTTTCTCTTATGCCTATGTTTAGCTCTAATAATGATAATAAGGGAACTATGCCAAGAAAAGAGATTCTCCAGTATCTATTCTTGGAATCCAAGGACTTTAGTGCTTGTATACATCCATTGTGCTTTTGGTTGTTAGATTGATTTCCCTTGATATAAACATGCAAACTTATGCAAACATACGTAACTAAAGAACAACTGTCTTTATTAATCCAAATTGATTAATCTATTCCATAAATATTTATTTCACATTAAACTATTCTAAATGTACCAGTGGATTCTGTTGCCACGTTTGATGTGAATGTATGATTATATGAACATAACATGAAATGTTTTCAAACAAATAGGGTAGTTAAATGATAGAGATGGTAACATTCAGCATTTGATTTTTGATACCCTGGCAAGATTTGAGTTAAAATAATGAGAAACTTTCTCTTCTTTTAAAAAGTATCTAAATACATTAAATGCATGATGAACTTTTGTCCTTGGATATAATTTGAGAATGAAATGTAGTCTTGTTTCTTATTCCCTTGTTTTGTACCTTCTAGCAAATCAATGAATTTATTCACTTTACTTTTGTTTCTTTGAAGATTAAAGACATGTCTTGCTTTGTTCTAAAACTGCCTGGACAGTTGACAGCCTACGAAACCAAAGCAGCAAGGCCTTAAATATTAACATCTTGATTTCCAAAGTGCAACCCAGAAAAAAAATGTATTTGAAGATGAATGTAGCATTTTTATCCCAGTGTAGTAGTTTGCCTCCATAGGACAACATTTGGAGAAATATTGATAGTTTTGGCAAGGAGGTGACTCATTTTCAGAAATACAATAATTTTTACTATAGAAAAATTTAGAAATGTTTTTAGTTAAAACACTATTCTTTTTATAAATCAAAGTCTGTCCTATTTGTATCTCTATCTGTCTATCTATCTATCTATCTATCTATCTATCTATCTATCTATCTATCTATCTATCTATCTATCTATCTATCTATCTATCTATCTATCTTCTATCTAAACAAATTGCTTCAAATTGCTTAGGACTGCCTCTGACCTCCGTTCATTCTGCCGGGACCTGAAGACCTGGCTCTTCGAGCTCTCTAGCCCAGGCTGAGAATTTTAATTTTAATTTTAACTGGGGGTTTTATTTGTTCAGGGATTGATATAATTTTTTTAATTGTTTTTAACTCTTGTATTTTTTTGTTTTAATCACCCTGTAAACCGCCTTGAGTCCTTCGGGAAAGGGCAGTATATAAATATAATAAAATAAATAAATAAATAAAGATGTAGTGGGAAACCTCAATTATAAACAATGTACTTTTTGGATATACAGCATATATAATTAATACACATAAACACATATTCTTTTTATATGTTTGCTTATATATAAAACTCATGCCAAATGCTTGCAATAAAGAAATAAGTACCAAAACATCATCATTATTTTTGTGATGTTTTCCATTCCAAAAGGAACTATGCAGCCAATGATTATATGACATATCATTTATTTCAGTAAAGATATGTCTTTCATGCAATAGAAAGCCTATTTATGAAATATTGATATATTGCTTCTTTCTTTATATTTTAAAGACCATAATATTGTTGCTGAAGTGTACATATTAGTGATGCTAACCACGAATATGGGCTAAAATCTTCTGCTACAAAACATTAGAATAATGCTACATTTGATTTCCTTAAAATTAGTTATTATCTGTCCATCAATTTATCAACTCAACTTCAAAATTTCCTTCTGAGTTCAAAGATCTTTTGTAAAACTTCTCTTGCTTTTCTATGTTTGTGTATAATATCTTCAATGTCTTTACAGATGTTGAAATACTTGCTCTTGTCTCTTCCAGCAGCTCTCTGAAGTGATTTATTAAGTTTCTTTCAGTGATACTTTTAAAATCTTTATTGGCTTTGGCTTTGGCTCCTCTTCTTGGCACTTTCCATGGTTTGTTCTGATATTAAGTTTGCTTTCTTCTCTTTCTCCATTTTTGGCTTTGTTTTTTTCACATTCATTCTTAAGAACTTCTTTAAGTTCATTCTCTAATTCCTCTGATTTTCTATTGATGAGTGTTAGGACTTCAAAATGATTTCTGATGTTATCCTTGAAAATGGTAGGTATATATTCAAAATCATATTGTGGAAACTAGCTGGCTTTCTTTTCCTTCTTTAGGCTATTTGGAGCTTGCACACAAACAGTTTTTTTTATCTATTACAAAGTCAGCACTTGGCCATATTTTGATGCTATATCTTTGAGCTCCTGCACCATCTTTCAACAATATAGTTAATTTGATTTCCATGTGCATCATCTAGGGATGTCCATGTATAACAGAAGCATTACTTTCATTGTTTGAAGACAGTATTAGCTATGAAGAAATACAGCAATTGTTAATTCAATTACTTGATTCATTTCAGTTTCCTAAAATATACAATACAACTAGATTTTCCAATTTCATGTTTCCAACTTTGGCATACTAGTTTCCAATTACGGTAACACATATTTCTTGCATGTCATGTTGATTTTGAATTGAACTTGATCATAGAAGTTATCAACCTCTTCTTCTTCTGCACCACTGGTTGAAGCATAAACACAAATGATTGTCATATTAAAAGGTTCTCCAAAAGTCTAATCAATATTATTTTATTATTAGAAGCATTTCAGCCTAATACTACTCTTGCTGTACACTTCTTAATTATAAAGGCTGCACCATTTTCTTTTTGTTTTTCATGTCCTGAGTAATGTTGTGTTCTTGTCAATAAAAGAATCCAGTTCCAGTCCATATCAATTTAGGTAAAGGTAAAGGTAAAGGTTCCCCCGCACGTGCATGCTAGTCGTTTCCGACTCTAGGGGCCGGTGCTCATCTCCGTTTCAAAGCCGAAGAGCCAGCGCTTGTCCGAGGACGTCTCCGTGGTCATGTGGCCGGCATGACTAGACGCCAAAGGCGCACGGAACGCTGTTACCTTCCCACCGTAGTGGTCCCTATTTTTCTACTTGCATTTTTACGTGCTTTCGAACTGCTAGGTTGGCAGAAGCTGGGACGAGTAACAGGCGCTCACTCTGCTACGCGGCACTCGGGATTCGACCCGCCAAACTGCTGACCTTCTGATCGACAAACTCAGCGTCCTAACCCACTGAGCCACCGCGTCCCTCCATATCAATTTACTGATGCCTAAAATGTCAATTTATAATTGCTTCATTTCATTTTTCACCATGCTTCTTACCTTCTACATTCCTATTGTATTTCTATTTTGCAGCATCAGATTTTCTTTTCCTGTGTGGTGATAATGGCAATCACATGTGCCAAAGACCTTAATCCAGTCACATCATTTACACTGTTAGTATACCAAATGATTTTCAGCTCTGTTTTCAGTAGTATGTTTTGAGTGCAATGAAACCTGAAAGGCCCAGAATCTGGCACTATATTGTCAATCATTTTTATAAGATCATGTGGTTTCCTTTATAAATACAAGAATGGTTTACAATTGCTTTCTCCTGTTCATTTTGAATTGATGCCTTTGTCATTGTCACTAAAGAGATCATCCAGCACTTCCTACATTCTTGTTGTCCTGCCTGCTTTAGCAAGATGGCTGGGACAGCTGAAATGACTTTCACACCTTGGGTAACATTGTTGGGACTATAAATTCTGGACATATACTCTTTAGGTTCTTCGCTCAACCATCCCAGGAAGATCCCACCATTGTCATGATGATGCAGTACCACAGGTCTGGGTGGGGGATGCTTAAAAGCATGGATGAAAACATGATCCATGTTAAAATGTAAAGGTTCACTGAAGTTGCATTCATATAGCCATAAAACACTTGCCATAGGCATGCTTTTCTAGTTATGTATCTATTTTACAATGAGCACCAATACATATCACTAGATCAAATGTTGTGAGAAATATCAGGATATTATAAAAACAGCCCTAAGTGAATTGAGATATTTAAGACCACTGTGCATAGTGCATTTTTTTGGGAATTGAAAATAGATGCAATTTAAAATTAGACATTTAGTTACCACTTATATATATCAGAAATTCAAAACCAGGTGTTGATATATCCTGCTGATAAAATTGAGGCAAATCATGCTTACAGTAGAAGTCTAATTTAGTTCTGTCCATAATAAGTCCATTTAACACTTTATCATAACTATAATGGATTTTATTATATGAAAGTAGACAAGCTTCATTACCACATGACTGAACTATCACTCCTATCAAAGACTCATCCCATTAACCCATATGATAGTTGATTATGACTCAGTTGTACTTTTATTATCTTTGCAGCATATAATAAAAGAAGCATTGATAAAATAAGCTATCTTTTAGAATAATATGCATGCAAAAGAAATTTCAAAATTAGATCTTAGTTTTGAGGTGTTTCTCTTACAATATTATATATATATTGTAGAAGAAGAAGGAAGCTAAAGCCAGCAACCTGATGATGACGGATGGGATTCCGTCGAAACGTTGCGCCTACACCTTTAGTTCTATGCGGGGAAAAACCCGAATAACTAAAGATCCATATATATATATATATATATATATATATATATATATATATATATATATATATATATATATATATAATATAATAATTATTCTGTTATAATAATCAGAATAATCAGAGAAGCCATTGAGATAGAAAAACGCCCCCACAGCATAAACAAACGAGATGATACCTCTCGCCTACCAACCATTTGGAAACCCGCCTTGATTGACAGACGAGTCCCAACCACCAAGAATGATACCAGACCCAAAATCATGATAACACCACATGACATCACCACCACACAACCATTCAAAAAGCAAATCCAAACCCACAATGATAACGAGGCACAACCACAAAACAGAAACCTAACTACAGCTGCAACATCAGCCACTTTAAACCCCTCCAAACCACACAATAAGCAAACTGACACCCACTATAAAAACATGGCACCACCACAAACATGAAGCCAAACAAAAGCAGCACAACTCACCAGCTCAGGTCTAAGGCTGGCAGCTGAGACCAGCCCATACACTCAAAACACACCTCCACCCAATCAGTACACACCCACCATTCAAAACACACTCCCACCCAATCAGAACACACTTAAACTCCCACCCAATCAGAGCACACCTCCACCCACTGGCAGTTTAAAAAAGAGGAACAAACAGCCACATGCTTCTCCCAGAAGAAGGAAGCAGAAGCCACCAGCCTGATGATGACGGATGGGATTCCGTCGAAACGTCGCTCCTACACCTTTAGTTCTACGCGGGGAAAAACCCGAATAACCAAAGATCCACATACGAACACCCGCGAATACCTCAGAAAACATATACATATATATATATATATATATATATATATATATATATATATATATATATATATATATATATATATATATATATATATATATATATATATATATATATAATCTTTATTATATATTTGGGATGTTACTTGAAATCATCTAATTTCTTGCTTGTTGTATAGACAAATTAAAGTCCTTCTCAAGTAAACAAACAAGAATAAAGTATATTGAGCATGCATTTTTTGTTGGAGATTTTACCATTTTTCTTTATCTAACATTTTTATGTTTTGACCAGAACAACAAATGGCAAAAGGAGGGAAACTATGCTTCACATGCTGTCACAAAGTCTTGTTCTCAGTTGAACTTCCTTCCTAATGTTAAATGGGGCTGTGTATGTAAGCAGGAAAGTTTCCTCTCTTTTTCGTTCTTTCTCTCCATGATGTCCTCTCTTCAAAATGTAGTTTACAGACAAATAGGACTTTTCTACCCTTATCTACTTACCTCAAATATTACACATTTCTATTAGAATTCCCTGATAGCTGGACTAAACCCATGCTTTGCATCAAGACCTTTTTGATGTTATATTTCAAAATGTTATTACTCAGTATTCTTTTAATACTCTTTTTACATGGATAATACATCCTCTAATAAGGGGTCCTGTTGAAATTATAGTTCCAGCATATTTACTCAGAATGATATTTCACTTTCAAATTGTTAACTGGTATGGTAGTTTACGCAATCCAACAGCATCTAGTTGAAAACAAACTGTTTCTACCTAAGCAGAAAGGAAACTGCCCAAACAGCAGGGATCAAAAGATCAACTCCTAATTGACAAGATGATTCTGGAAAACTGTAAGAGAAGGTAGAGAAATCTGAAGGTAACTTGGATTGATTATAGGAAGGCATTCAACTCCCTGTCACATGATTGGATAATCAAGTAGCTAGAAAGAATAGATTGACTAGAGTAGACTAGAGTAGACTACAGTAGACCACTTTATACGGTCAAGTGTGATTAGACAGACAAGGAATTTGTCTCCAGTGCAAAGCTCTCACTGTACATGCAAAGCAACAGAGTAATAATAATCACAATAATTATATCAACAAGGGGGAGTAGCAGAGAAGATGAGAAAGATAATAATAGTACTATAGCCACACAATATGTGTGAATATGCTTATATATAAGACAGTACTATGAGAACAAGGTCTTCAGCAAAGTGATGGTATGATGAAAAAAACCTGTCCCTATGTCTCATTGTTTTGGCATGTAATATCATAAATCAGCATCCCAAGGGAGGAATTGAAACAGTTTATGTCCAGGATGTGTGGGGTCGATAGTTGTTTTTGTCAAGGTAATTATAATTTAGTAGCTGACCAACAGAGATGATATACAAAGAGTGAGTCAGCAAAGTATTTTGGGGGGTAGAATCCCTTTAAGAGACTGTTTGAGGGAAATGACAGTTGGAATCTTTAACTCACTTGAACCGTTTTAATATAACTGGCTGCCTTGTATTCTCTTTGTGATTCTGTGTCATCACAAGAAGAAAGAAAGAAAAAGGCTGCGATAATTTATATTTTAAACAACAGGTTATGGGCCCAGATTGAAGAAAAGCCCAATGTGAAGTAAAACATTGAAATAAGTGGGTATATAAAAAGGTGTTACAAAATAATGAATTGCAATGGAAGAGAGGCAGCAAAGAATAAACTAGTAGAGTTAAAGCATTGCCCCTCTGAAAATAATTTGGCTGATATATTAACAAAGACTTTGAGTTCAGACAAGTATCAAAATTGGGCAAAGGCATTCCGACTAGCAGCCATTCAGCTTTAAATGGGAGGATTGTCAAGGTAATTATAATTTAGAAGCTGACTCACAGAGATGATATACAAAGAGTGAGTCAGCAAAGTATTTTGGGGGCAGTATCCCTTTAAGAGACTGTCTGAGGGAAATGACAGTTGGAATCTTTAACTCACTTGAACCTTATGAATATAACTGACTGCCTTGTATTCTTTATGTTCCCTGAATATTGTTGTTTCGTGTTGTATATTAAATCACAGTTCTTTTGATAAACCACTGCCAGATGTTTGTGATCCTGTGTTGTTACAAGAAGAAAGAAAGAAAAAGTCTGTGATAATTTATATTTTAAACAACATTTTTCTCAACTCTCCTTCTGACCCACACTGTGGAAGGCAGGCTGGTTGCAATTGTTTTTCTGCAGTCCTACTGATTTGTCTTTTGGAGGAAAAAAACCATCAAATTTAGCATCCAACAGGACAGAATTTTTAAAAATATAAAATGATTTTTTTTCTGTCAGTTCTATTTGTAGAAGAATGTAGGAGATATAAATCTCTTTCTAAATGTGTAAGTAAGTAACACAGTCTGTTGCATGTGATGGTTAGGCCAAGAGAGTCAGGAGGAAGTTCAGAAAGAAGCTCATCAGTTATATGCAGTTTTGGCAGCAAAATACTCTAAAACAAATTCATCCTGAATTGTCTTTCTGTAATGTATTGGGCTCCTCAGACAACCTGTCTCCAGCACCACTATTGGTTGCCTCTAGGGTGGCAATAGGTTGCCAGGGTATAAATTGCTGCATTTGCAGCCCTGTTTCTCAGTTCAGATCCTGCAAGCAATAAACAATTATCTTTGCTGAACTCACTCGCCTCGTATTCGTCATTAAGCAACAAACCCAGTACATAACACTGGCAACGAAGGTGGGATCCTGCTTCTCCAATGGAACTGAAAGTCACTAGGGGAGAGGCAGTGCATGCCTGGTGGGAAAAGCAATTCCCCCCCATTGTCAGCTAGCACAGCCATGCTAGCGACCATGCACCCAGAGGACCAGTCCTTGGGCAATGGAGGAGCAGGATTCGAAGACACCAAGCACCAGCTTCAAAGACCAACAAAAATGGCCAAGGTCAAAAAGCTGAGAGAATTCAACATTAAGCAGCCAGAAGAGTGGCCCTTGTACCTGTCCAGGGTCGAGAACTACCTTCGAGCGAACCAGGTTGCCGAGGACAGACTGAAGGCCACCACACTCCTGTGTGTGTGCAGCCCAGCAATGTTTGACTTAGCAGGGAACCTGTTCGCGGCAATGCCATTGGAGTCTGTATTCTTCGCGGACTTGAAGAAGAAGCTCAGAGAACATTTCCAGCCCAAGCTGTCGGTGGTCGCTTGGCACTATGCTTTCGAGCAAAGAATACAGCAACTGGTTGAAACTGCATCCAAGTACATTGCGGCCTTGAGACAGGCCACACGCCTGTGCCAGTTCTCCGATGTCAAGGAGAGGCTACGAGACTGGCTTGTCTGCGGTCTCCACAACCGAGAGCTACAGCAGAAGCTTTTTGCCAAAGAGATTCTATCATTTTTGGATGCACAGAAGGAAGTCATGGCAGACAAAGCCACCAGGGGGCCATACAAGCCATTCGGCCTGCCAAAACTGCACAACGCGAAGACGCCATCCACCATGAGGACGCCGAACACACAGAAGATCCTGAAGACAACAAAGAAGTTGGCAAGTTACACAGACAACTTGACCAACAGCATCGCAGCAACAAGCAACAGGAGGCCACTTACAAGGCAGATCCCTTCCTTAGATGTCCAGGTTGTGGTAGCCGCCACCAATGCTTGGACTGCAGGTTCCGGACAGCCACATGCCGGGCCTGCAGGAAGACAGGCCACATTGCATCCATCTGCAGAGGTCACCAGAGGGACCGGCCGTCGAGTCGCCAGTTGGAAGATCCAACCAGGAGAGGTACCGGGGCCCCAGGACAGCACAGTGTGGGTTTCTGCTCCAGCCACAGAAGCATTTGTCATACAGGTGCTCGCTGCCCAATTAAGCCCAAGTATAGACTTCAGGTGGAGCTGCAAGGGGTCCCCTGCAAGATTGAGCTGGACACAGGCTCTGCTGTTTCTATAATTTCCCTTAAAACATTTAATGGCCTGCTGATATTGTACTAAATGATTTTCAGAATGCCAGAGTCGCAGTCAAGGGTGAAGCCACACTAGCCATTAAATTTAAGGGGTTTTCAGGGCACCTAGATGTTGTCCTAGTAGGGGGCCAGAGAACGAGCCTAATTGGGCTTGATTGTTTTGATGCGCTAGGCATCCAAGTAACTGGAGTCAACCGGACACAAGTTGCGAGTCTAGCAACAGTATGTGAGGAATTTGCAGATGTATTTGATGCAGCTCTGGGACTATACACGGGCCCGCCAATAGCATTCAAACTAGACCCAAACATAGTGCCAGTCAGGATTAAGCCTCGTAGGGTCCCATTTGCCCTCAAACACAAAATAGACACTGAATTAGATAAACTTGTTGAACAAGGCATTTTGCAACCAGTAGATGGGGTGAGTGGGAAACCCCAATTGTAACACCACTAAAAGCCAACGGGGAGGTCAGAATCTGTGCAGACTAGAAATGCACAATTAACCGGGCACTCAAACAACATGCATACCCAGTACCAGTAGTAAGCCACATCCTGGCATCCTTGCAGGGTGGCACCATTTTTGTGAAATGAGATTTGGCTCAGGCCTATCAGCAACTTCCTGTTGATGAGGCCATGGCCACGGCTCAGACAATTGTAACCCACAGGGGGGCATTTAAAGTAAAGTGCCTGCAATTTGGGGTCAGTGTAGCCCCAGGCATTTTTCAGGGCATCATGGAATGTACACTCAAGGGCATCCCGGGGGTTTGCCCCTATTTTGATGACATGCTCATCACCGGAGAATCCACAGAGGTGCTTGCAAGGAGGCTCAGAGCCATCCTGCAAAGGCTGCGAGAAGCAGGCCTCAAAAAGAATAAGTGCAGTATTGGAGTCCCTTCAACTGAATTCTTGGGGTTTCACATTGATGCTGATGGCATCCACCCTGCTGAGTCTAAAGTAAAAGCCATTCAGATGGCACCTAGCCCTAAAACAAAAGAAGAGCTGCAGGCATTCCTGGGCCTTCTCAATTTTACCACACATTCCTTCCTAACAAGGCCACAGTGGCGGAGCCACTTCACAGGGTCTTAGATAAAAATGATTCATGGAAGTTGACTAGTGTTCATGAAAAGAGTTTCCAGGAATTGAAGGCACTTCTGTCGGTCAGTTCCACTATCACTCATTTCAAAGAGTCTAAACCAGTCTGCTTAGCGTGTGATGCATCCCTATTGTTCTGTACCAGCCTGCTACCAACCCTGCAGAAAAGGCAGGGACAACCCCTTTTACAAGAAGGCAAGAGGCTGGAATTACGCCTGCCAAATTTATTGCTACAAAAACAAATAGAACAAAACATGAACCAAGAAACAGGAGCTTTTCAAGCGGTTGCCTTCAGCAAACCAGCCCTCCCACGCATTCCCCCTTAAATACAGTTCAGGGCGTGGCTTCTCTCTGCCTCCTTCCGAGGAGCCCCATTGCGTTCCTCTGTTTACTCCTGATTGACTGCCTTCTGCGTCGGGTATCCTTGAACAGGGCCAGCTGTGGGTCATCTTCATCCACGCTGCCAGGCTCACACAGCTGGGTCTGCATCGTGACCAGGTGAGAGGGGCCTGGCTGAGGGCTCTCATCAAGCTGTCCAACCCCCTCAGCAAGCTCTTCAACACCCCCTTCCTCCTCCTCCTCTGAGTCATCCGACCCAACTGCCGACCCAACAGGCTGACCCTGAATCACAACACCTATATGGGGTGGGTGCAGTCTTAAGTCACTTAGAGAAAGATGGAACTCAAGTTCCAATTGCTTTTTATTTAAGGACACTGTCCTCTGCTGAGTGTAATTATGCTCAAATTGACAAAGAGGCATTGGCCATAGTAGCTGGAGTTAAAAAATTCCACGACTACTTATACGACAGGGACTTCATGGTCTTCACAGACCATAAACTGCTATTGGGGTTATTCACTACAGACAGGCAGACACCCCACATATTATCCCCTAGAAATTTTAAATAAGCACAACATTTCAGATAGTAGTCATGCATCCATTTTCTGTTCAGTATGAGATTTTTTAAAAAAAATAATACAGCTTCTTTCAGGAAGTGTTGACTGTTGCAGGGAAACTGGAGGTGGAAGGTGATAAGGCCTCCTCTGAAACAACTTTTCCATTTTGCTGCATATATTTAATTTATATAATATCATATGGAAATGGCTTATAATTGTAAAACCAGAAGGTGCTCTTATCACATGCAAATGTTCATATTGCAAAAATAAAAGCATTATATATGAGAAAATAACAGTTCTTAGGTTGTTTTAAATCCCCTTCTTTTTAAAAATGTCATGGGTATTTGCAATGGGCTGGTCCTGGAAAGCTAATGGACCAAAAACTACAAACTTCATTGACTGCAGAGTTTGAGATCAAAACAATTCTTATTTTTTCCAACCATCATTTTAACTAAATCTAGAGTGACTGTGCAATGTCTTTACATGATTTTTTTAAATAAACATGTTTGTTCAGCTTTGCACTTTTAGTAAAGCAGTACCTTAACATGCTTCAGAGAATTAGAAATGACTGCAGAACAAAAAAATAAAAATTGAGCAGAGGCACAGGTACTTTAATTTTAAAAGTTTGGCTTAAATTCTATAGGCAGCAGTTATCTTTACCTGAATGGTTTCTGTGAACATTCTGCAATTCATTATTCAAAATCCTTTCCCGGAAACCAACAATCTCTCTTGTTTTCTGCAAGTCATTTACAGGTCAGTGGAAGATATAACTGGGAACTTCAGATAAAAAAAATGGGAAGCCAGGATTGTTAGAATAACAATCATGGCTTTTTTTTTTTCATAGAATGCTCAGAACGGAGTTTCGGCACCTTTTTTGGATGGAACCTTGTAGGGTAAACAAGGCAGGTTATATGATGTCTGAGTTCCAGCACCTTTTTCTTTTACAAAAAAAGCACTGATAACAATACTTTCTATATACTTACAACAGCATCACACCCATAAAAAGAACAAAACTGGAGAACTAATTTTGTACAGTATTGCTGTAAACAATGTAATTCAAGATGCTGGTCTTCAGTGGTTCCAAATTATATCAGATATCTAATTCTAATTCTAATAATAGTAATAATAGAGTTGAAAGGGACTTTGGAGGTCTTTTAGTCAAACCCCCTGCTCAGGCAGGAAACCCTATACCATTTTAATATGGTTTATTATAATTTTTAATACAGAATAAAAACCAACAAGAACTAGTGCTTAGAATGAAAAAGAAAAATGCAAGAAAGAATAAAAGAAAAGGCAAATTTGTACGAATCAAATAGACTCCTGACAAACCTAGCTAACTTTGACAAACAGATTCCTGACAAACTTAGCAGACAAGACAAACTTAGCAGACAACTTTGTCTCCCAAAATGTAGAAAAGGTAACTAGGGGATCATCCATATTGGACTCAATTCTCACTAACAGAGATGAAATGTTAGAAGGTGTTGAAGCCACAGGAACCTTGGGGGGAAGTGATCATGCAATATTGGAATCCAACATTATGTAAGCACAAGGAATAGAACACAGTCAAACTAAAGTCTTGGAATTTAAGAGACCTAATTTCAACAAACTTAGAGAGAGATTGGGAAGGATTCCATGGATGAGAATCTTCAAAGGGAAAACAACTCAAGAACCTTGGGAAATTTTGAAAAGCGAGATTATAAAAGCCGAGTCTAGCACAATACCAATGAAGAAGAAAAACAACAGCTCTCAAAAGAAACCAGCAAGGCTGCATAAAGAACTCTCTGATAAATTGAAAGACAAAAAGAACAAGTAAAAAAGTGGAAAGAGGGCCACATAACTAAGGCAGAATATCAGTAAATAGCCCAAGCCTGCAAAGGTGAAGTGAGGAAAGCTAAGGTTCAAAATGAACTAAGGCTTGCATAAGTCAAAAATAACAAAAAAGCAAAAAACCAAGAAAAAAGTTAAGGAAATGATTGTTCCACTAGTGGGAGAAAGTGGCAAGAAGGTGACAAGCAACAGAGAGAAAGCAGAACTACTTAATTCATTTTTTGTATCAGTATTTCCACAAAGGGAAATAACAGTCCAACCTATCAAAAACAGTACTATAAAAAACAGATTAGAAACACAAGTTAAGATAGGCAAGAAAATGATAAGTGAGCACTTGTCTGCCCTAGATGAGTTCAAATCCCCAGGACCAGATGGATTACACCCCAAGGTTCTCAAGGAACTGGCAGATGTGATCTCAGAAACACTGAACTATATGTTTCAAACATTGTGGAGCACTGGGGAGCTACCAGAGGACTGGAAAAGAGCTGATGTAGTTCCCATCTTCAAAAAAGGAAGGGGAAAAAACTGGATCCAAAAAATTACAGACCTATCAGCCTTACGTCAATACCTGGGAAGATCTTGGAAAAGTTTTTTTATTCATTTTTTCAATACATACAATAATAATTTTTCAACCAATGTGCTATATGAGTTCACATGCTAATACATATTTAATTCCTAATCCTTTCTTCTTTCCTCCAGCCAATGGTAAAATAAATCCCGTCTGATAATAGTCCATTTCTTCTTTTTCTTTCAGTCTCATAGTCAATCTGTCCATCTCTGTGTATTCTAGTATATTTTTAATTATTTCTTCGTCTGATGGTATTCCTTCATTTTTCCAGTGTTGTGCAAATATAATTCTTGCCGCTGTTGTCATGCAAAGTCAAGTATAAGCTTTATTTATTAGTCTTTTTTGGCATTATAACTAATAAAAAGTTCAGGTTTAAAATCAACATGTTCTCCAAACATCTTTTCTAGCCAGGCATGTATCTTTTTCCAGTAATTATTTATTTTATCACATGTCCACCAAGCATGATAATATGTGCCTGAATTATGTTTACATTTCCAACATCTATCTGACATATTTTTAAACATTTTTGCTAATCTTGATGGCAAGTGCCATCTATAAAACATTTTATGTAAGTTTTCTTT
Organism: Vipera berus; assembly: GCF_964194415.1. Classification (NCBI taxonomy): domain Eukaryota; kingdom Metazoa; phylum Chordata; class Lepidosauria; order Squamata; family Viperidae; genus Vipera; species Vipera berus. The sequence continues at coordinate 34,633,979 of NC_138209.1, forward strand.
ATAAGAAGTTGACATTGTCAATTTATAGATTGTTTCCCATAAATTTTGCCATTTTTCTAATTCTATATTATAACCAAAAAATTTCGCCCATCTTATCATTGTTTCTTTGACTTGTTCACTTTCCATTTCTAAAGCTAATAAAAATTATATATTTTCTTAATTAATTTTTCATCTCAAGTCAACATTGTCTTACCAAACTCAGCTTGTTCCTTATAAAATCCATATATTTTAACATCTCTATCATATCTAGTTTGTATTTGTAAATGTGTCCACCATGTTAGGTTCATACCCTGATTTTCCATTTCTTGTTTAGATTTTAAATTTCCTTCAGAGTTTAGAATATCTCTATATATATATCCAGATTTTTTCAAAGTCCACTAAATTTGGGTGTACAAATGCTTCCATTGTTGACAACCACCCTGGAATTTTTAAATATATTTTACTTTTTATTTTTCCCCATGTTGTTAACAATGCATCACTTATATAATGATTTTGGAAATATTAATGAGCTCTATTTTTCCCATACCACAAGAAAGCATGCCACCCCAATTGCAGATCATGCCCTCAAGATATAGCAACCTTTTGTTTTTAAGAATTATCCATTATTTTACCCATGTTAACACAGATGCTTGATAATATAGAACCCACTCTGGTAGGCCAAATCCCCCATTTCCTTTAGCATCTTGTAACAATTTCCGCTTAAAGTCCAAAGTCTCCTACTAAACAAATGTTTTGGTACTCCAATTCTATTATTTTTATATGAAGACTTTGATAGAATTCTTCCTGGTTGTTGTTTGGTGCATATATTACTACAGTATTAACAATATTTGTTTTTGATGTAAATATATTTCTTTCATCACAATTCTTCCTTCTTCATTGAATAAATCATTTTAGAGTCTATTGTCTCTTTAATATACTGCTCAAAAAAATAAAGGAAACAGAAAATAAGACATCCTACTATTAAATACAGTACATTGTGTTGTTTAAGTGTTCCCTTTATTTTTCTTGAGCAGTATATATACCGCAATGCCTCTTTTGTTGTGCTGATGCGTGATAAAGTTTCCCAATTTGGGGGTATTGCAACAGCTAATATTTTTTTTATATGTATCTCTTGCAAGCAACTTATATCTATATTTAATTTCTGTAGTTTCCTAAAGATTTTGCTTCTTTTTGATGGGGAGTTTAATCCATTTATATTCATTGAAAAAAATCCATTTTCTTTCTCCATTTCAGTTATTTATATTTAGGTCTACTGGATCTTGTAATCCTCTGTTCTCTGGCCATTCCATCACTCTCTTGCTGATATTTCTCTTTTTGTTCTAATTGTGTAGGTGCTTCTTCAGTTGCATCTTCCATTTGCTTCTGTTCTTTTCTCTCCTCTTGTCGATGTTGCACTCCATCTAAAAATGCTCTGTTTCTTTCTTTGAAATCTTCTGCTTTTCAGATTGAATCCAATTGGTATCTTGTATTATTCAAATTGATTAAATTCTCTTCTAGCATTAACCATCTAAAGTTTATGCCTTTTGCAATCAGCTTTGTGGTGAAAAAATGATATTGTCTTCGAGTATCTCTTACTCTTTTATGCATCTGCTTTAAGACCACAATTCTTTTAGTCTTATATTGTAATGGATCCTCTCGAACTCTTCTCAGTATTTCATCCCATGTTGTTTTCTTTATGAATCTCATGTGCACTTTTCTGGGTAGTTTGTGTTTTCTTGCATAGCTTGAATTAATTTGGAATTTTTCATCTATCTCCATTTGCACCTCTCCTCTGTCTGCTTTCAGGGCCTCTGCCAAAAGCTCAATAATCACAACTGCTATATTTTCTTCTTTATCTTCAGGGATATTTTGAAATCTTAATAGTGTTCCACTTTTTCCATTTCTAGGATCACCATAGGCCCTTCAAGATTTTAATTTGCTTGTTCCAGTTTCTCATTTTCTTGCAGTAGTATTTCCATTTTTTATCAATATCTTCTGTTTTATTTTCCATTTTCTGAAGTCTTTGTTCATTTTTAAGCATCATTTTATGGTGAGCTTCAACAAGAAAAAAAAGGAAAAAAGGCTCCTCGTTTTTCTTCTGGCTGTTGATGACTTGGGCTGCCTGAGCTAACCTGGCAGCCTTTCCTCCATCCTTTCAGAGGGTTTCTTCAGTCTACCCGGACTGATTGCCATCTGGTCCAGACTCCTGAAACATCTCTCCTTCTTCGGTGCCCCTCCAGGGCAACTTTTTGACCCCTTAGAGTCGCTGGGCAAAACAAAATCAGACTGGGAACCTGGAGCCCTGGCTTCTATCACCCATCTCATCACACGGCAAAATGAAAGTCTGATCATGCCAGACAAATCATCTTATTGCATTTTTTGACCAGGTGATAAAATTAGTGGACCTGAGGAATGCTTTGGATATAATTTACTTGGCCTTCAGTAAAGCATTTTATAAAGTAGACCACAACATACTACTTGATAAGATAGAAAAATGTGTGTTAGACAGTATCACCAGCAGATGGATTCATAGCTGGCTGACTGACCATACTTGGTGTGTGGTTCTCAATGGAACTACATCTACATGAAGGGAAGTGTGTAGTGTGGTGCCCTAGGGCTCTGTTCTGGGCCCAGGGCTTTTCAACATCTTCATCAATGATTTGGATGAAGGGATAGAGGGGAAACTCATCAAATTTGCAGATGACACCAAGGTGAAAGGAATAGCTAACACTCCAGAAGATAGGCTTAAGAAGATAGGCTTAAGATACAGGAGGATCTGGACAGATTTGAACATCTAAAAATGGAATTCAATGGTAAAAAAAGTTAGGCAAGAAAAACCAAATGTTGAGACACAAGAAAGAGTATAGAGAAGAGTAACAAAGATGATTAGGGGATTGGAGGTTAAAACATATAAGGAACAGTTGCTGGAATTCGGTATGTCTAGTTTAAGGAAGAGAAGGACAAGTGATGATATGATAGCAGTATTCCAATATATCAGGGAATCACATAGAAGGGGGAATCAAGCTATTCTCCAAAGCACCTGAAGGCAGGACAAGAAGCAACAGATGGAAACTAACCAAAGAGAGAAGCAACCTAGAACTAAGGAGAAATTTCCTGACAATTAGATTAATTAATCAGTGGAACTACCTGCCTCCAGAAGCTATGAATGTTCCAACACTGGAACTTTTTAAGAAGAAACTGGACAGCCATTTGTCTGAAATGGTATAGGATTTCCTGCCTGAGCAGAGGGTTGGACTATGACCTCCAAGGTCCCTTCCAACATTATTATTATTATTATTATTATTATTATTATTATTATTATTATTATTATTATTATTATTATACTATTATTATTTACTATTATTATTTATCATCATCATCAAAAAGAAAGATTTATGAAGGGGTGACATCCAACTTTCTTTTACAGCAACTATGTATAAATATAAAATAACCTCTTTTCCTATGGCTATAGCATTGTTTACATTTTATTTATAATCTATTTTTTCTAATTCTCAGATAGCACAAAATTTTTATCCATTTTTATCTGTTTTCCAAAGAGTCAATAAAGGTTTTGCAAATTTAGACAGTGTCCTGTCTTTCATCAAAGCAGTCAAGTTGCCTATCTCAGCAAGTTGCATCAACATCGCCATCCATTCATCCATTGTGACAAAACTTGGACATTTATGCCACTCATATGCATATAAGAGTCTTGCTGCAGTTGTCATACATAAAACAAAGTTTCATAATATTCTTCTAGCTGCTTATCCATCAATCCCAAAAGAAAAGTTCTTGTATATGTGTCTTTAAAAACTTTTGATTTTTTCTATGTAACTGAGTTCAGGTTTTTTTCTGGCTCTTTACATAGCTACCAAGTATGGTAAAACATCCTTCTTTTTTGTTACACTTCCAGTATAAGTTTATTTATTAAATATTAATTCTGAATACTCAAATACTGTCAACCATAACAGAACTGAAGAACCTTCTTAGATAAGAAGTGAAACATCATCAAGAAAAAGAAAGTCCAGTTGCCTTTGAAAAGCACCTTTGGGACAAACCTTACACAATTACAGTTCTTTGTAATAAAAGCAAGCATAATTTCTTATTAGATCTGTATATTTTTCAGTAGCCATTTGTCTCTCTGTAGCAAAATAAAATAATCAAAGTTCCTTACACTTCCAAGGAAAAAGGAACTTTTCTTTTGGGATTGTTATTAAAAGGTTGTACACTGTTTTTTTATATATTGTTTTCTATAAGCTTACTGGACAAAACTGTTCTTTAAAATCCATGAATGGGTTATCCAGGTAACTAATAAACCTAACCTTTCTGAGCAGATGTATAAAGTTAAAGAGACTAATTGATCATGTCAGTACAAAGGTGTTGTTCATTCTGCAAAGGCCAAGTTAATTCATATTGATGTGATTCAAATTAACCTTAATCAGCTAATAGGCTGACTCTGATTTCATTACTGAATGTGTTGTACTTAGACATCTCCTCCCTTTTAAAACCCTTCAGACTTATTTCAGCTTTGCTTAAAAATAATAATAAAGGCCCATTTACACATCAAGTCTTATTAATGTAATTGGCTTTAAGATTGACTTTTTTGTGTGTGTTGTCACTTGGATTCCGTTAATTCTGAAAAGGTCACATAATTCAGTCTGATGTGATATAAATTAACCTCAAATGTTTCTATCCCTCTTTAAAATGATAGGTCATTGCTTTAAAAATACATTCTTGTGATGAATATAACATACATTTTATTTCTAAACAACTGAGAAAGTTTGGAACATAGAATTTTGATTGTGCTGACTGCTGTATATATTTATTTTATTTTTATTTATTTATTTATTTATTTGTGGGGAGGGGAGTCATATATCCTTCTGCACATATTTTTCTTATGTTTTATCTTAGAATATTATTGGGTATCTGAAAGTATGTTAGAGCTGATGCAGTGACTTTATATATACATATGTGTGTGTGTGTGTGTGTGTGTGTGTATGTGTATGTGTATGTGTATGTGTATGTATATATATGTGTGTGTGTGTGTGTGTGTGTGTTAAATGCTTGTTAACTATTTTAGATTACCTTGCTAGGCCCCAAACATGGGAGAAATCTTTATTTCCTGTTTCAGCCTAACTGAAGGCCATATATAATGGTTCCTTACCACTGCCAGGCTTGTTCCATGGCCTCATGGCAGCGGTATTGAGGAGGTGGCAAACAGCCAGTTTTGGCACGACGTGGCTGTTTGCCATCTTGTGGGTCATGCCCAATGTCTCTTCCAGGCCTACCATACATAAACCCCCACTGTTCCCCAACCCTAACAGGAGATGGGAAGCCCTGGGGGGGGGGGAAACAGAAAAACATGGGTGAAAAAAAGAGATTTTTCCCATTTGTTTCCAAACTGCTATGGCCTCGTGTGGGTCAGATGGGGGGGGGGGAATCTGGCAGGCCTCATGGCCATGCCATTGGCAAATGCAATGCAGCTCAACAAAAAGTGGCCATGGAACAAGTGGGACAGTTTCCACCCTCACCTGACAGAGAAAAGTACTTTGCAGCTCTGCCTACAGAGCCACCAAAGCAGCAGGCTCGGGGAGGGGAGAGTGGTGAAGCGGCCATGGAGCTGGAGAGCTTGGCACACCACTTCTCAGATGCCCTCACTCCCCCCAGGAATTGCATTTCTTTTCTTACCTGGCTCCCAGCCCCTTGCTGTTTCTCCTTCATGATCCACCACCACTACGTGCAGGGAAACAAAAGAAGGGTTTTTTAGGGGGAAAAAGGTCGATCAATTTCAAGTTCTCATAAAAAAAAGATCTTGCAAAAGTTTATATATATATATATATATATATATATATATATATATATATATATATATATATATATAAGTTTAAATATATATTACCTAATATATAATCTTAAATTTTGAATTTTGAAACAATGATTTTTATTATTTATTTGAGTTGTTCACAATTAGTCTGAACTCATAATCATGTAACTGGTGACATAGAAGAGTTCACCTAGGCCACTGAACCTAATTTTCTATATCCTACATATTCCATATTATTTATTTATACAATAATTTGTATATTGCCCAGTTGCAGAGGTTTTCAGCAATTTATGATAACTGTGGTCCAAATCCCTTGCCTGAGCCTATAAAACATTGTAATTTATCATCATTATTACATTTATAGCATCAAAAAGCCAACAACAGCATGCAAACTTAAAGTTTCTCCAATAAATGGGTCTTCATCTTCTGTTCCCTATTACAATAAAAATGAGTTTATATCCCATCAATCATTGGTCCCAAAGTTAACAATGATACTGTTAGGAAGATTTCCTAATGTTTTAAATTTAAAGTATAATTTTAAATTGCAGGATATTTTTCCCTGTAATTTAACCATTATTCCGTCTAGAATATAAAGGATGCTACTCAAGCTATATGACACCTATTCAAGTATTTAATTCATGATTACATTCCAGGTATGTTTTTCAATCTATAGTTATAGATCCACATAATTGAGACATCCACACTACACTTAATTAGTCTGCTAATCAGAATTCATGGAAAACTTTAGCAAATGCTTCTATCAAGCTCAAACTGTCTTCCTATTCTTCAAATCATCTCTTCATTGTTGTTCAGGATACTGTATATACTCTTGTCTGAGAATTCAGAGCCAAAATAAAAGTCAAGTAGATCTCTTTTCTTTGTTATATGTTGACTTTTTCTACTTCAACTGAACAGCTGGTATGCTGTTACTCTCATTTTTTACTTTAGCTTGAATGTTAATGTCAACTTTCTTCACTAAACTTACTTTGAACTTTAGCTTAGCTAATATTATCCACATGAATTTGGCTCAGATGTAGATAGCCTCCTAGTCTCCAAGCTTGGAGTGTGTGTGTGTGTGTGTGTGTGTGTGTGTAGTTTCCTTCTTCTGCCTTGACAGATCTCTGGAGAGCAAGAGGAGGCAGGGGAGCAGCATTTCCCAGTCCTGCATGAGGGAGGCTTGCCCTTCTTGAAAGGGAATCCCCATTTCCAATTATGCATGGTAAGGATGCTGGCTTGTTGGAGCAGCCTTCCCTCATGCAGCTTCCCTGCCACCTCCTGCTCCTCTCCAGAGATCTTTCAAGGCAGAAGAAGTTGGAGGAAACTGCTTCCTGGAAATTTTCACCACATCAGCATCATGGTTGCCTTCAAAGGGCCAGTTGCATGTAAAACTATTGTATCGTATTAGTTCAGAAGTGTATTATGTCTAAGAGTAGGGCAAAAAGAAGTAACATTTCAAATATGAAAAAAAAAACTATTTATTTCAAATAAATCTGCAAAAACACATTTAAAACAAAGAAAAACACAAGCTTTTTAGTTCTCATGCCATTTTGTCCAAACTGAATGCTTGGCATTTTTTCTTGGCTACAAGTTCATCCATGTTTGGGGATAGGTTTTGAGTGGTGGATACTCTCAGGATAGAGTGGAGGTGTGTATCCGTGAGCTGACTTCTGTGTGTGCTTTTGTTCACCCTCATGATGGAGAAAAGTTGCTCACAGAGGTATGTACTCCCAAACATGGAGAGCATTCAAGCAGCTTGTAGGCAGAGTTGGGGCATTGTTTCAGGGATGAACCTGGTGAACTGTGTGGGTCCTACAGAATCGTACTTTCCCTTCAGCGTGCTATTACATTGAAGTTCTATCAGCTCCACCTGGATATTTACAGGAGTGCTCTCCACTTTGACTGAAAATGGATTGCTGAGCAGTCCAAAACTGAATTTCTGTTTTTCAAAATCAACAAAGCGACATGTAAACTCCATTTGAAGTGTGCTCAGTTTATCAGCAAACTCAGCATTTGAGAAGGCAGTGGTGGAGACTTGTTTTTTTTATTGTTTGGCAACTGGGTAAGTGATTCAAGTTTCCTTGCTGCATGTGAGTCTCCCACAGTCGCAGCTTTACTTGAAAAGCTTTCACAGCATTGTACATGTCTGTGATCACACGGTCCCATCCCTGAAGCTGTAGGTTTAGTGCACTGAGATAATTAGTAATGTCACATAAAAATGCTAATTCACACAGCCACTTTTCATCCTGCAATTCCATGCAGTCTTTTCTTTTACTTTCAATAAACTGACAAATTTCCATATGTAATTCAAAAAATCTGTTGAGCACTTTCCCTCAATTTAGCCATCGCACCTCTGTGTGATAAGGGAGATCACCAAGTTCAGAATTTATTTCTTCAAGAAAAGTCTTAAATTGATGGTGATTTAAACCTTTGGCTCTTATAAAGTTAACTGTCTGTGTTACAGTGTGCATTACATGGTCCATTTTCAGGGCTTTGCCACATAGTGTTTCTTGATGTATAATGCAGTGATATGCTGTCAGCTCACCTGTGCAGTTCTCACTCTTCATTTTGTCTTGCATCCTTCCTACTAATCCACTCTTTTACCCACCCATTGAAGGTGCTCCATCTGTTGTGATTCCTATAAGTTTGTCCCAGGGCAGTTTCATATGATGTATACTTTTGGATACTTCAAATATGTCCTTCCCCGTGGTAGTGCCATGCAGTGATTTTATATCCAGAATCTCCTCTGTAATGCATAAACCTGAGTCCACAACATGGATGAAGATTGTCAGCTGTGCTATGTCAGAGATGTCAGTGCTCTCATCCACAGCAAGGGAATAAGCAATATATTCTTTTCCCTTTTCAACCAATTGTCCTTGTAAATCAGTGGCAAGCTCACATATCCGATCAACAACAATATTTCTGCTTAGGCTTATGTTCAAAAAAGCTTACTTTTGGTCTGGACACAAGACTTCACACACTTTAATCATGCAGCGCTTCAAAAACTCCCCCTCTGTAAATGGCCGGGCTGATTTGGCTATCTCTTCTGCCGCTATAAAACTAGCTTTCACAGCAGCTTCACTTTGTGATTTTGCTTTTGTGAACATATGCTGCCGTGACATCAGGCTCTTTTTCAAGTCTTCCACCTTCTGTGCTTTCTGCTCCATGTTCAAGTTTTTGTACTTGTCCTGATGCTTCGTCTCATAGTGCCATCTCAAGTTATATTCTTTAAATACAGCCACAGTAGCTCCAGAAACAAGGCACACAGCCTTATCTTCAATGTCAACAAACAGGTACTCGGGCTCCCACCTCTTTTGAAAGCATCTTTTTTCAAAGTCCATTTTCCATTTGGCCATTTTGGGGGGTTTAAATATCGGCACACAGGTCTTCTTCCCTGCAGATGTATATATGGATGAGATTGGACAGAAAGCTCAAAGTCCCAGGTACTGTGTGAGGCAAGCAGTTGTGAGCATGCTAGGTATCCACTCTGCTGGCTCAGTAGGATGCTGCAAGTCCAGATGTTTGGAGCAGGTTTAGCAACATCACAGCATTTGTGGAGAGAAAGCAAGTGACTGCAGCCCTCTTTGATACAATTGAAATTATATGTTTTATACAAGAGAGATCCTGTATGGATGGAGGAAAAAATCAGCAATACACCATCACTCAGAAGCTGGTCTAGCAGCCACAAGGACTACTCAGCCTCTCTAGTTAAGCTACCTCCATTTCTGATCACATTCTGATATTTTCAGGACTGCTTTCCAGTCTCTGATTGCAGGGGGAGCGGGGGGGGGGAAATCAAGACACATCCAGCTTTCCCAAATAGGAAACAAGGAATCACTTGCTCCATTTTTCCCCAACAACTCTCCTATGTCCATGAAGCCCAGAAATAGAGCTCAAAATCCCTGAAATATCCATCCAAAATTTAGCTTTCGCAAGCAATGCTGGTTAGATCTCTCAGGGTCTGTCAGTCTGTCCTTTGGGGGAGACCCAAAGCACCCATTGATTTCAACACATTTTCCACCAAGAATCAGACTCAGCATAAGGAGGTTTAGGGGACCCAGGGGGCAAGGAGATGGGGCTCATGGGGGCACTGGCAGGGATGGCTTGGCTGCAGGCTGTCAAGCCCCATGGGACACAATCAGGAGGGGGAGTAGAAAGACAGCGCCAGAAAGCCAAGCTGACAGAATATCACCAGGGAGGCCGGGCAGCTTGGTGTGAATCCAGCACAGAAAGTGGTCACACAGCGAGAGCCAGCGGCACAGGGACGAAATGGCAAAGCTGCCATGGGGGGGTGGAATCCTGCATGCTCTACCTGTCCCATTGCAGCGATTGCCTCCCAGGCTGGGGGGCAGCTATGCAAGCTTGCATGTGTGAATGCGCATCGCCTGCTTCCCGGGTCCATGGGCCTCTGCAATCCAAGTTAAGGGGGTCGAGGAAGCCAGGCAGCAACCTGGGAGACACCCCCCAATGCAATTTTCCAAGGGGATGTTCCAAACCACTGCAACCAAGCCGGGGCAGTCGGCAAGTCCTCCACCCACCAGGGTGCCCGATGCTCCGTCAGCTCCTCCCAGAGACCGTGGGCGGCACTTCTTCCTCCTTGGGGTGGCGGTGGAGGGAAGCAGGGTGATCCAGCAGCCATTTTGGGGGCAGCCGAGTGTTTTCCCAGTGGAGGGTGGCCCGGACAAGTGGGGTGAGTGGCAGGCAAGGGGCAGGCAGACACCGTGGGGCACTCTCTGTGCCAGGAACACCCATACCTATCCTCCCCAGCTGGGACCCTGCAGGCTGCGGTGCATGGGCTTTGCAACCCCCACTTCTCTGCAATGTCTGGGGTTTTCCTTCACCCTTCCCAAATGCGGGGTTGCTTGAGGGGTTTTTCCTGCCAAGGGAAGGGGAAAGCTTCCAGCCCTGGGTCCTGCCTCGCTCCCTCCTCCCCCCCTCTTGGATCTGGGACTTTTTTTTGGATGCATGGGTGTGGCGGGTCATGGGAATGGCTCCCTAAATGCTGGCACACGGGGCTGAAAGGCCAATTCCTGTGGACAAAATCCCCCTCCAAATCGCATCCTTCTTGGTTGGCTTGAACCTCCAGTTTGGCAGCAGTGGCAGGGATGGCCCACAGAAAAGGAGGATGGTGGCGTGTGAGTCGGGCTGGGAACATACTGTCAGGGGGAAGGCCCATGAACCCTCCAGTTTGGCGGCAGTGGCAGGGATGGCCTGCGGAAAAGGAGGATGGCAGTGTGTGAGTTGGGCTGGGAACATGCAGTGGAGGGGAAGGCCCACGAACCCTCCAGTTTGGCGGCAGTGACAGAGATGGCCCGCGGAAAACGAGGACGTCAGCATGTGAGTCGGGCTGGGACCATGCAGGTGGGGAAGGCCCACAAACCCTCCAGTTTGGTGGCAGTGGCAGGGATGGCCCACAGAAAAGGAGGACGGTGGCGTGTGAGTAGGGCTGAGAACATGTGGTCGGGGGAAGGCCCATGAACCCTCAGGTTTGGCAGCAGTGGCAGAGATGGCCTGCGGCGTGTGAGTTGGGCTGGGAACATGTGGTGGGGGGGAAAGGCAGGATGGGCTGAATGTGGCTTACCATATGCCCGGTGGGCTGCAATGGCGGAAAATTCTCCTCTGGGCTCGACAACCTTCCCAGGCTAAAGGAGGGTGGAGGGGAGGTGGTGCTCCTGTTTCTCCTGCTAAATATGGAGTAGCCCAACTTCTGGGTCCTGAGGCGTGAAAATGCGCTGCAGGGGCCAAGCGGAGCTTATTGGATGTCCCTGGCCAATGAGCTGTCGAGGGGCTAATGAGCTGCAAATGTTGCTGGGCTCCACCAGCCCATGTGCACTTGCCTCCTACTTAGCAAGTGCTCAGCTGGGCCAGCACCAAGGTGGTGGGGGCCAGACTTTCGTAATTTCCAGGAGAGTTGTGTGGGCTGGATTCAATCATATGGCAGGCCATTTGTGGCCCACAGGCCTTGTGTATGACATGTCTGCGATAGGGTAAAGAAAGAAAAAACACACTTTTGAACTAATCACTGAAAGAGTTTCAGAAGAGATACAGTAGTTGCACATATGGCATTAATTCCAACTAAGATACTTTTGTTAACTTCTTTTCAATATGGTTCTTTAAATAGCCCTGAGATATTCCTCATATAGTTAAACCATCTCAAACCTTGCCTCTGAATAATTACATTGCCCACATATTCACACCTAAAGTGAGGATAAAGTATGGCAATTTGTTCCATATTCCAAAATCAGTCATTTTCCAGTGATGAGGACATAAAATGCCTTGTATCTGAAGGCTGACTTTATTTGGGCTGAATTATGTTGGATCTTGATCTGATCTTTTATTTTTAAAAATTGAATATATGTTTACTATATTTATTAGATTAATAGCATTTGGTAGATGTTTTTAAATAAGCATTTTTGAGTTTTTAATTACAGTTATAGTTATCTCTATCATTTATAAAATATATTAATATAGGGAAAATACAAATTATGTAAGTGTTTTATCATCAAACCTACCACATTGGTAAGATATAATAGACTTTCAAAGTGCAAATTCTCTAAGCATTAGTGAACCATTTGTTCACCAATTCATCATTTCAATTAAAATACTATTTATTAAAGGAAGAAATGCTGCAATGAGTGCCATTATCTCTAATGATTCTTCGAAGTGTATTTTGCTTAGGTAAATACTTCAGATGAAGATAATACCGTGTGTGTGTGTGTGTGTGTGTGTGTGTGAAGTGTTTTTGATGCACCCGGTCAGCCCAAATACGGGAGGAAAAACTCTTTGGCAATCAGTCTCCCTTTAATTCTTTGTTAGCAATCCAAAAAATTTACACAAATAGCCTTGGGTTAGGCTGAAACAGGAAATAAGATTTGCCCCATGTTTGGGGCCTAGCAAGGTATTCTAAATACTTAACAAACACTTTAGGTAAATGTAAAGGTTCCCCCGCACATGCGTGCTAGTCGTTTCCAACTCTAGAGGACGGTGCTCATCTCCGTTTCAAAGCCGAAGAGCCAGTGTTTGTCCGAGGACATCTCCGTGGTCATGTGGCCGGCATGACTAGATGCCAAAGGTGCACGGAATGCTGTTACCTTCCCACCGTAGTGGTCCCCTATTTTTCTACTTGCATTTTTACGTGCTTTCGAACTGCTAGGTTGGCAGTTCTGGGATGAGTAACAGGCGCTCACTCTGTTACATGGCACTCAGGATTCGACCCACCAAACTGCCAACCATCTGATCAACAAGCTCAGCGTCCTAACCCACTGAGCCACCGCATTCCTTGTGGGGGAACCTTTACCTATCTATACCTATATCTATACCTATATCTCTATCTTTATCTCTATCTCTATCTCTATCTCTATCTCTATCTCTATCTCTATCTCTATCTCTATCTCTATCTCTATCTCTATCTCTATCTCTATCTCTATCTCTATCTCTATCATCTCTATCTCTATCTCTATATCTCTATCTCTATCTCTATCTCTATCTCTATCTCTATCTCTATCTCTATCTCTATCTCTATCTCTATCTCTATCTCTATCTCTATCTCTATCTCTATCTCTATCTCTATCTCTATCTCTATCTATCTCTATCTATCTATCTATCTATCTATCTATCTATCTATCTATCTATCTATCTATCTATCTATCTATCTATCTATCTATCTATCATCTATCTATCTATATGAATCCCGGGTATAGTCATATTAGCAGTAGAAAAGTCATCAATGTCCAGGATAAATATTAAAGAAAACAACAGTTTATTTGCTAAGCTTTCGTCAGTCCCCTCTGACGTCATCAGAGTAAAAAACCAGAGGTTTGAAAGTCTGCTTATAAAGCCAGCTGTTTCAGTGCTCTGCTCATCAAGTGCATTACTGGTGTACCCACCCCGGTCGACTGTATTCTTTCTAGTAGTGTGGCATCCACCTGTGTGCTTTTATATTCAGGTGCCTCCTCTCCTCCCATTATTGCCTCCCCTTCCTGCTCTGCTTGTGTCTGGTAGGCTGGCAGTAAGTCTATGTCGCTACGAAAACAACTGCTGAAGTTGCTATGAAAACAACCATTGGTGGACTCGGTAGAGGGACAGGCAACAGTCTGACAGTTCCAACGCCAGACTATGCATGCCATAATTAATGACCACCACAGACACATTGGAGTCCTGACAGCAGGAATCCAAAGATGTCAAGAACACTGTCGTTCTATACTAACCCACTAGCACTACAATACCCTCAACCTCCATATACATTAAGGGCATGCCAGCACAAAGCTGTGGTACTCCGACACAAGATGGAGCTCCTGAGAGCATCTGATAACAGTGGCTATACTAACAAATTGGTTCATAACCTATCATCCAGAACCTTGTCTTATGGACAAATCAGGTTACTGCAATGAGACACGGGCCTCAATTTGATGGATGCACAATCCATCAACTTTGTTGCAGCTCTGGAGACAACAATTCAATGAATTGAGACCAGTGACAAAACTAGAAACTCCATCAGACAACACGTCACAGCGCTGCTCAGTGGGATCCCTGATTTCGGGAATCATCACATAGGCTGTCCTGCAACAACTGGAATCTAAAGTGATGTCCGACTACTGGCCCAAATTCTGGGCCAGGTATGTCGATGACACGTTTACCATCATTAAACACCAGGATAGTGCCAGATTCATGAAGGAATTAAACTCAGTCTACCCAGATATCCAGTTTACAATGGAAGAGGAGTCCAATGGCACTCTTGCATTCTTAGATGTGTTGGTCAGCTGCCAGGCCAATGGCACTTTCCACACGACCATCCACCAAAAAACAACACACATGGACAGGATTCTGCATTACTAGAGTAACCACCCTGCATCACATAAGATAGGCTGCATTAGAACATTGTTTAAGCACATAAGCATTCACTGCAGCACGAAGAAAGGAAAAACTGAGGAATGGAATCACCTCTATTGCATATGCAGGCATAACGGCTACCCAGTGGATTTTATCCAACAATACAGCAAACAAAAGGTAGACAAACAACCCGCAGCACACAAAGTAGACAAACAACTACAGTCTGGACAACATTACCATATATCAACAGTGTGTCAGAGGCGACGGCATGGATATTGGCACCATATAACATCAACATAGCACACAAGACTAATCAAACCCTATGTGCGAAGGTAATGCACCCTAAAGAGCCATTGCCCAATGAAGAAAGATTGTCGGTGGTTTATAGAGTTAAATGCAACAATTGCCAATGTAATTACATTGGGGAGATAACTAAATGACTAAAGACCAGGATCCAAGAGCATAAATTGGCCATTAGACAACCTTCACAGGTGTGGACCCATTTGGCCAGTTATAACCACTCATTTGATCTGACAGGAATGGAGGCCATTGCTCAGGACACTTCCAAATGTGGCCGGTTACTCAAAGAGGCCTGGCTATTAAATGAACATTCAATCAACCGCCACATAGACTTACTGCCAGCCTACCAGGCACTAAGGAAATATGAGCAACAACGCAAGAACTCACAATAAGTACAAAGAGCTCTGCCCACGCATAGGAGGGAGGGGGATAGACAAGATCAAAGTTACCTATGCATGTGACAACAAGGAATTACAACAAGTGCAAAGGAGGAAACACCAACACAACTTGCTCAAGAGCCAAGTAACAATAGAGCGACACATATGATGGGAAGAACATTACCATATGCAAACACACAGTAGCTGACGATAGCCACAAGATGGGATAAACCAGAGGGCGATTTGACAACAACAATAAACATCCAGATATTAGTGGAGCAGGAAGAGGAGGCAATAATGGGAGGAGAGGAGGCACCTGAATCTAAAAGCATGCAGGCAGATGTGACACTACTAGAAAGAATACAGTCGACTGGGGTGGGTACACCAGTGACACACTTGATGAGCAGAGTGCTGAAACAGCCGGCTTTATAAGCAGACTTTCAAACCTCTGGTTTTTTACTCTGATGACATCGGCAGGGGACCGATGAAAGCTGAGCAGTTGTTTTTTTATATTTATCCTGGAGGTCGATGACTTTTCTACTGCTAATATGAGTATACCCGGTATTTGTGTGTGTGTCTTTTCCACTCACCTTGCACTATACCTGTGTATTTCGTTTTTCTTGGCTAACTTTTTTCACCATTGAATTTTATTTTATTTTATTTATTTTATTTTTATTACATTTATATCCCGCCCTTCTCCAAAGACTCAGGGCGGATTACAAGCTTAGCAGTAGCCTTCATTCTATGTATATGCCTGCTTGTTAGGGCTTTCACACACACCCCCAAGTGGCATTATTACAAAGTCAGCTTAATTGCCCCCAACAATCTGGGTCCTCATTTTACCTACCTCGGAAGGATGGAAGGCTGAGTCAACCTTGAGCCTGGTGGGATGCGAACCTGCACTAATTGCAGGCAGCTGGTGTTACTTAAGGAGGCATTAGCCCACTGCTCCACCAAGGCTCTATTTTGTTAGATAGCGCCCAATGTTCAAATCTGTCAAGATCTTCTGGATCTTAAGCTTATCTTCTGGAGTGTTGGCTATTCCTGCCATCTTGGTGTCATCTGCAAATTTGATGAGTTCCCCCTCTATCCCCTCATCCAAATCATTGATGAAGATGTTCAAGAGCACTGGGCCCAGAACAGAGCAATGGGGCTCTCCACTACTCACTTCCCTCCATGTAGATGCAATTCCATTGAGGACTACATGCTGAGTATGACCTGTCAGCCAACTACAAATCCATCTGGTCGTGAAGGTCTCTATCCCACATTTTGTCTGGCATGAACTGTTTTTGACAAACCCACATTGGGTTTCGGTAATCTTTGTTAAAAATTAAAAATGATACAACTACAAAGCTAGTTATGGAAAATAATTTCTCAGTGGGCCATGACAATGAATCATCCATTTGTTTTATTCCTTTATTAATGAATAATACATACTTTGTTAATATATCTTTTGTAAGGAAGTGTATATCTATGTAAAATCCATATGGAATTTATAAAAGCACATGTCATGGTTCCAGCAGATGTTACTCTTCAAAGAACTTTGAGGCATTGTTTACCTTAAAGATCCTTTATTCAAATAACATTGCATCAGCACGTACATGGTGGAAGCCAAAATCTGAATTCACCTCCCCTGAACACATAGTATCAAAGCACAATTGCCTCCTCCTATTGACAGTCATAGATCACATTCTCCAATTATTTTAAAATGCAAACCTTCCCTTCAGTTGTCTAACCCGCCATTCCTTATCATCTCTTATTTCAAACAACCTTGAAGAATACTCTACTGCGATGTTGTTATGTCTAACTAATCCCCATACATATTCTTCCCCTCCCCCCATCATCATCTATTTCTAATTCTGAAAGTAACATACAGGTTAAAGAGAAAATGATTGCAGCTTCATATATTGTCAAAGCAAGAACATCCGATGTTAGCAGCATTGACATCACAATAGTAACGTAGTGATCAACTTTGTAAGGGCTGTTAATCAAAAAATCACTTGACAATTAACCTATAACCATGGTGATAGCTAAAAATAATTTATGCTCCAGTTCTAGTATCTCCTGAACAGCAGCAAGGAAAGGCAGTCTGATCTTCCCTAGGAAGCTGGAGAACCAGATCTGTCATGAAAAGCAGTACTTCCTGGCTTCATTTCCCCTTTTTTCCTTGAACTGAAGAAATAAAAGTAAGTTTTCCTTAGATAGGAAAGAGACCAATTGTTATAGAAATAAGAATTCCTATAAGTTCCCAGATTCTATGTCATGAAGACCTAGAAATAGATATATTTATTTATTTAATTAGATTTATATACCACCCTTTCCCGAAGGACTCAGGGCGGTTTACAGGGTATTTAAAACAAGAAATACAAAAGTTAAAAACAATTAAAAAATTACAACAGTCCCTGAAAAAGAAAAAAAAACCCAATTAAAATTAAAATTAAAATTCTCAGCCTGGGCCAGAGAGCTTGAAGAGCCAGGTCTTCAGGTCCCGGCAGAATGAACGGAGATTGGGGGCAGTCCTAATCTCCATGGGCAGCTGGTTCCAGAGGGCAGGCACACCCACTGAGAAGGCCCTCCCCCTGGGTGTTACCCGCCGGCAGACATAATTATTTTAAGTATTGTTTTGATTATTTGATTTTTTTTGTTAATATTGTATATGATTTATTATTACAACTCTTCTTAGTCTGTTAGAACAAGGAGAGAGATATAAATAATATATTGAATACATACACAGATTTTAGTCCAATATTTTTCATTACTTTCATGGAACATAAAATATCTTATATGGTCCCCCATATAACCCTAACCCTAACCCCCATACTGCAACATACAATCTATTTAACAAGTTTTAAGAAGAGCATTCTTTTAGCCAAAAAAACTGAAATGTAATGTTGCCAATTTTGTGTTTCTACATTTTTGGTCCTGACTGCAACCAAGAAATCAAATTCCAATTCACTCTTCCTCAATGGAGTGATCTTTTATCAGGCCAGAGATTGATCAATCAAACAGTATAACATTAAAATTTTGCAGATCTATCATAATCTTGATTAACAAGTACTCATAACTTGTGACAGAATGAAAGCATTTTTTGATAGGTCAAGTCAGAAAATAGACATCACAAGAATTACCTCATTTTTGTAAGGGATAACAACAGAATCTTAAAATTTTCCCTATACTTGGGGGGATATTTTGAAACTTTTGTCGAATTCGTGGCCGGTGACCACCCGGTATGGAGAGAAGCCAGTACTGCTATGAACTGCATTATTGTACGCCACTTCAGCAAGCGCTAACAAGTCCACCCAGTCAGTCTGCTGGAAAGAGACGTAGCTCCGTGTCAAGCCCCACCGGCCTGCCGTCCGATCGGGCCTCGACATCGCCTCCGTCGAGCCCCGGACGCTCGGATGGTGGGTGTGGCTTCGCCAGGACCTCACGGAGCGCGCCGCCGCAGCCCCGCCGAGCAGCTGGCCGGTGCCCAGCTGATCGGCACGCCCGCTCCCGGACAGCGCCTCCCCCCCCTTTCATCTAAGGTATGTGTGGCTTCGCCCGGTATCCGCAGGGCGCGCTGCCGCAGTCCCGCCGAGCAGCTGGCCGGCGCTCAGCTGATCGGCGCGCCCGCTCCCGGACGGCCGGCGGGCGCGCGCTCGCCTCGTCAGCGGGGACGGCGCCGGGCGCCCACCGGTCTAGCACTGGCGCCTGCCCAGGACCCTTTAACTCCTCGGGGGCTGGACTCTGAACTGCGGGTGGTGCCCGGGCAAAAACGGACTGAACCAAACGAACAGTTAGACCTGCCCCAGCAAACTGTAGAGGGGGGTGTGGCTGTGCCCGTTTTGCCACCCTCTCCCACTGGGCGCTTGGATGGACTCAGGGGGAAGTTAACAGCCACAACGCCAGCACGGACTGGGGCGCATGAGGGAGCGGAAGGACAGAACTTACCTGGAAGGGCGCTTGACGGGCTGCAGCAGTGCACACGATGGGTGGTGGCTATGCACGGTGATGGGTGGGGCGTTTATGGGGAGGCGGGCGGATGCCGGTTTGCTTTGAAGGGGTGGGGTCAGGGTGTGGTAACATGATAAAAGAGCGTTGAGGCTAGGTGCCTCAACGCTGACTTTACCGCGGTTTGATTTGTGGAAGAAATAAACCTGGTCACCCGTTCCTTTTGGAGTGCTTGTGTTTCCTGGCAGAGGACGTCGTGACACTCCGTAGATACCGTTCTACGGTGGCGGTGGCGCGTTCTGCGGCCCCATTGGTGCTGGGATGGTAGGCCGTACTCAGCCCCTGCGACGAGCCAATATGTCGCAGGAATTCTCTCCAAAACCGAGCCGTGAACTGCACCCCTCTGTCCGAGATCACACGGCGTGGCACCCCGTGCAATCGGTACACCTGAGTAACAAACAGCCACGCCAGTGGATGGGCTGATGGCAATCCCTTACAAGGAACAAAGTGTGCCTGTCGGGCGTTCCACCGTGCGCACCCTAACAGGCCGGGAGGTCGGGGAAATGGTGGTGTATGCAGGGTGAGTGATTGTGTGCCTTTGCCCTCTACATCTGCAGGAGGACACTTGGTAGAGGGGGCGGCATGTCGGGCTCAGCACGCCCGACATTCGGGGAGGCCGCGGAGCAACCTACCGGCCCCCGAGACCCGCCGCCGGTGCCTGCGGTCTCCCGACGAGCCGGGGAAGGGCGCAGCTGCCGAGACAGCCCAGCAGCCGCCCACCCGATGCCTGGAGAGGCCGCAGAGCGACTTACCGGCCCCCGGGAACAGCCGCCGGCACCCGCATTTGCCCGACGAGCCAGGGAGGAGCGCAGGCGCCGAGATGGCTCAGCAGCCACCCGCCTGTCACTCAGAGAGGCCGCGGAGCAACCCGCCGGCCCACGAGAGCAGCCGACAGCGCCAACATTCTCCCGACGAGCCGGGGAGGTGCGCGGCCGCCGAGTCGGCTCAACGGCCACCCGCCCCGCACCTGGAGAGACCGCAGGGCATCTTACCGGGCCTCGGAAACAGCCGCTGGCACCCGTGTCCCACTGACAAGCCAGGGAAGAGCCCAGCAGCCCCGGGGCCGTCCGGAAGGCCGGGGAGCAGCTGTGCGGTGGCGCAGCCGGCAGTTGCCCAGTGGCCGAGCAACAGACCGAGGAAGGGCACCGGGGCAGTCCAGGAGGCGGCAGGGCCTGCCGGTGGAATGGGGAGGGGCCCAGGACATGCACTGCATCCCCCCGGAAACCCGTTCCCGCAGCCGACACATTCCAACGCTCTGCTGGCCTCCTTGCTTGCTAAGGGACTGCGTGATAGGCACCAGCGGCGGATGGTCCGAGCGGCGCAACTCACGGCGGTTTGGGGACCTGAGGGGGGAGGTGAGGTCATGCGGGGCTCAGGGGAAAAGGAGGGCGGTCTGGGCTGGGGGGTGGCTTACCAGCTGCAATGGTGGTGGGACGGGGACGGGGAGGATACGTACCTGGGGGCGGGTGCCAAAGGGCAGGAGCCAAGGGGGGCAGTAGTTAAGTAGGGTGAGGGCGTGGGTAAGCAATTAAGGGTGTGGTTGTGGGTGTCAGCTCTGCCGACTACTTAACAGCGTTGATTGTGCTGTGAAATCAACGCTGACTTCGATCATCTTCGAGTGACTGTGAAGTTAATAAACGTGGCTCAGGAGAACCAGCTCTCGTTCCGGACTCATTCTTTCTGGTGATTCGTTGGACGAGGGCTGAAACTCCAGTTTAGTCTATAGCTACACAGTTCCCATTTTGGAACACCAACTTCACCAAATGATATTTTGCCATCTAAATAATGATTAATCCAACTGGAAGAAATTTCATGCTAGTCACAATGAAGTATGTTTGCATAAAGGTATTGTTATATTCTTCTGTTCATTTCATTAGCGTTTGTTAGTTTTTCCATGTTATGTTTACAAATGCAAATTACAGTATATGCAGTCAAAGCATTAAGATGTAAAAACACAATACTTTTTTCATCTGATTAGTTAAAACATTATCTTAGGATACTTTGTCTTAGCAAAAAATCTTCTGGCATTGACCTTTGTGCCTAGAGTATTTCAAATTTAACATTCTTCTTCAAACTGGTATTAAACAGTGGAAAAGATTTTCTGCTTTGAATGAAAATTGCTCATGAATGCTACTGCTAGGTTGGATTTACTGTCTTTCAATGCCTCTTTTCAGGCACCAAAGAAACTAGTCAGACTGACAGTCCCCTTGGAACTTTTCAACTCAAGAATGACAAGACAAAAATGCCTTGAGGACAAGATATTGAAGAAGAAAAGCCACTTGGGCATAAAAAGAAAACAAAATGAGTAACTCAGGTTTTAAAAATGTTAACAAAGTGGAGTGGCATAATTTGTTAAAATAAAGCATCGTTTTAAATATGCTAGCTAGGCATGGTGATTAATTAGCATATATGAGTAGCCACTGTACACTTTCACTTAGGGTAAAGAAGAAAGTACATAGCCATTAGTCTTACTTCTTGATTATTAATGAAATAGGAGGAGGAATATTAAGTATGTTTGCTGCCTTGAGTTATCTATAAATTAATAAAGTGAGATTTTAAAAATGAAATAAATAAATAAATAAATAAATAACAGGGCTGCCTTACTTTAGTTTTACATTTATAACTTTATTGACAATGCATATTTAAATAAAGAATAAATGAGGGTTTTTTAGTTGTACAAATTATATGATTGTGCTGCCAACTCTCAGCAGTTGCTGCCTGAGGCAATTGATTATGCTACCCAATGATAAACAAGTTCTGCCTTATTTGCTGACTCTTTTTTGTTCTCATAAAATGTTAGCTCAGTTTATTTGTAAAATACAAGAGTAGCTTTTGTACTTTAATTTAGTTTAATTTAATTTAAATAGAATTCATAAGATCGAGCTGGTGTTGAGTCTTTCAGACTTCAAGAGCTGGTTAAATAGAACTGAAACAAGCAAAACAAAATAAAAACTAATAAACAATTTGAGAAAACATTAATACTTTACATTCTGTTTGAGTGTCAGGACTTTCATCTAAGGTATGGCAGATAAAAATTGCTGGGGATTAATTAATAATTATTCCCAGCTATATCACTAATATAAACAATGTAGAATATGGAAATGTAAACCAGTTGTATCATATCTTTAAATCATATTATTCTTTTCAAAAGCATGGAAACAAATTTATGAATGATAAAGCAAAATAAAATGATAGTGGGCCAAACCAATATCATATATATGTGTCCCTACCATTATTTTATGTTTCCAACCAAACAAATTTATCAAATTACTCTCATGTTTTGATCACAAGAAATATATATTTATGTTCTATTAAACTTTAATTATTGTTAATATGGAATATTCCAACTCTTTATTTGAAAGTACTTGAAATAATAACCACTTTAACAACGCAGTTTAGTAGTCTCTGAAGAAATTGTGATTTGGAATTAACACACTTTATAATTCCAATAATAAATTTGAATTGCAGCTAAGTGTCAAATTGTGAAAAAAAAATGAGCTAACGGAATGTTTCTGTTATTTAAAAAATATTTTACATATAAAATATGTACATTCAGATATAAAGATGCAGTAAATATGAAAGATAAAAGGAAAATAAAATAAAGGAACAGATAAATAAAATAGGAGACAATGTTCCTCTTTCTTTTGCATCTTTTAATACTTCAGTTTTAATTTGTGTATTTTTCTCTTGCAATATAAATTTAGATATGTCTTTTTGCCATTTGTACATCCATTGTCAAAACAGATGTTGTAAATTCATTGCCAGGTATTACCTAAAATAAAAACACCAAAATATTTATTTTCAAACATATTTGTACTCATAACTATTGTGAAGAATATCAGAAGCCACTGGTTTATATTTTTATATTTTTTATTCAACTTCATCTTTTTTTCAAAACTGTTAATGAAAATTATATTATTTAAATTAACAATTTAAATGAATTAAAATAATAAATTAATATAAATACATTACATTTATTAACAATTATTTTTATATATGTGTATGTAAGTATGTACACACACACACACACACACACACACACACACACACAAACACACACACCTGCACACAGGGGAAGATAAGTACTTCTGTCTTGACAGTAGGAATTGGACAATTTCTTATTTCCAGGTAACAAATTTAAAGAAATTCGAAGTCTAGTTACAAGTAATTCTAATTCTGTTTATTTTTTAAAGAGCTCTGCAAGTTCTGAAGCAATTTAGAATAATTTGTATATCTAATGTGCATGAGATAAGGGTAAGAGTTGGACACCATGAAGGAAATTGGCAATGGATTTACTTTACCAGTGATGTAAAGTTTCCATCAAATCTGTCAAAATAGTCTGTGCATCTGTTCGGTGATCTGAGAGGAAGATTTTATTTTCCTTTTGATAATAAAAAGAAATAATTGCAAAGATGGATATGATAAGCAGGCTTATTTATTGCTTTGGAATAGCACTGCACTTTATAAGTTAACATCCCAATGAGAACATTGTTTTTATATCATCCACTATAGTTGATCTTAGCCCAAAACCCAAGGAGTGACTATATAAGGTCTATGTGTTACATAGGATGCTACAAAGATAATGGTATGCAGTAAGTTTTTGTGTTTGCTTTTTAAGATTTGTAGTAAAAAGCCATAATTTGCTTCCTAAGTAAATATATTATAGGATTAAAATTATGGGCCTTGTTGTATAAATGCATCTATTATGGATGTAAATGTATAAAATATAACTTATATATACAATGAAATTTTATTCTTCTTGAAAAATATTCCAGGGATCATGGGTCATAGGAGCTGAAAAGCACCAGGGTAAATACCCATTAAACTCTAGGAAATAAAGGAAAAAGAAATGTTATAGTTACTATGTGTGTATACAAAGGAGCTTTGTGATGGCAGAAGACCAAAACATTAACTGTACATATCTGTAGCAAGTTGGGTATATAATATAGCTTATGCCATATTAGCATAAGTAGTAGCCAAAGAATATCACAAAGATGTATGCATGGACATTATAGGTTATATATCAATTTCCTTGTGTATATTTTGGTGAATGTAAGAATGCTGGATCAAAAATGTAGCAGCCCACTGTAGAATGACTTAATTTTATTTAATTTACATTTTAGAAGGAAGTTGAAAAATATGGATGTGTTGTACCATAATTCGTAGCTGAGAGGCCCTCCTTGGCTTCATTTCATTGAGCATTAACTAGGTATATAAGGGTGATAGTTGAGTTGGTTTAATGAAATGTGTCTAACTTAAATTGGTTATAACACCTAAATAAATTTATTTCTTTGGGAATTTAAATGGTCCTTGGTTATACAAGACTCTTGGAAGTTATGTGTATTTTTTGACAGGGAAGTTGTTATCGAGGGTTGGAAAACGTTCACCTTCTATAGGCAGTTATTACACTAAAGTAATTCCAGAAATGCACTGATAAATGTTACCTTTGAATTTACATTAAGCAGCTCAATAGTTCATACCTGTGTGAACAGCTCATGTTTCTGACTTATGTCCTGTAGAGATTAAGGACAGGGGCCTGCAGGAGATTAAGATGTCAGTTGCTTTAAGTGACACCCAATCCATTTTATTGACCCCAGCTCTATCCTGCAAAACAAGCACTTTTTGAGGAAAACATAATGAAAATTTTGAGTGGCTTTATGGGCTGAGGTATAATGGCTTTTCAAAGGCTGTTGCTAGGTACTGTGGGAAGGTCTGTAAATGAAACCACAACATCTGTTATAGATGATAGGTTGGCACATGTCACTGCATACTAATATGGCTGTGTATGCCATTACTTTATTAAAAAGAAATACTAATGCTGTGAGGTGAGGACATTTAGCTTTATTCATTGTACTGGACAGGCTATTACTTTTCACTCCTTTCATTCTTATTTCAAGGTGGTATGCCATTTCAAGGCCACACAAGGGTCCAATCTGATTTCTAATGTTGGTTTTCAATAACCAAGGGCACAGGCTATGTATTGGAAATACTTTTCTGCTATTTACTTTAATGCCTTGTTAATACTTAGATTAGCAATGATTTCCGCTTACTCATAAGGTGTTTCTTTTGGCCAAACTGAAGAATTGCTAGATTGATTTTGGGTTCCAAAACAGGATATCTGTGCTAGAAACACAGTTACCAACAAACCAAACCCCAATATTCTTAGAAAATAACTTATTCTATACTATTTGAAAAAATAAGTTGTCTTTATTTTTATATGTGAAATATGAACACTTATTTCACAAGAACTAGATTGCTGATATTCCACACCCAGAAACAATGGAACAAATAAGACAAATCAAACAAAGAATCAGCTTCCCATTATTTTATCTCACAAATTAGTTGTAACTATATTGTAGAACAGACATGTCAAACATAAGGCCCGGGGGCCGGATCCGGCCCGTGAAGTGGTTTCATGTGGCCCGCGAAGTCATCCTGGAAACAGTGTGGGAACGGCCCCAGCCCAGGCCAACCAGGGGCCAATGTACAATTTTGTGGTGACCATCTATCCTGAAATACATTCAGTCTTAGCTCTACAAGGTCATCTGGAAACAGCGAGGGACCAGCCCCTGCCATGTCGGCCCTGTCCCCCGGGTGTGTGCTGGGGAGATATCACCCTTTGTGAGGAATGAAGAAATGCACCATCACCTGGAAGTGGCCAGCACATGGCCCTGCCTACTTCGGGCAGGCTAGGGGTTGGGCAGCATTGCACTTCTCTTCAGATTCCTGCCATCCGGCCCAGCCTCTCAGCACTGTGAGGAGAGTGCCCCCTTGCCTGCCAAAACCAGGCAGGCTGGGGGCTGAGCAGCATTGTGCAGATAACATTGACTGTCATGCTGCTCTTGGCATCCCCTCTCCCAGAGCCCACCAAGCCAGATATGTGAAGTAAGCAACTGCCATGTGCTGGCCACTTCCATGTGATTGTGCATTTCTTCATTCCTCATGAAAGATGACACTTCCCTAGCTGTGTTTCCTCCCTCATCTCAAATATTTTCCCACCACTCTTAGGAAGGAAGGAAGGAAGGAGAGGGAGGGTCTGAGGGAACTCCTGCCTTAGTCCTTCCCTGCTGCCCTTTCATCATCCCCTTGCCCCCTTCTCCTGGCCTATCCTGGGGGTCTTTCATCATATTTCTAAGGAAGCTTTGGATACAAAGCCAGGTCTCCTCA
Organism: Vipera berus; assembly: GCF_964194415.1. Taxonomy (NCBI): domain Eukaryota; kingdom Metazoa; phylum Chordata; class Lepidosauria; order Squamata; family Viperidae; genus Vipera; species Vipera berus. The sequence goes on from NC_138209.1 coordinate 34,660,442, forward strand.
CATGGAGAGAAAGTGGGCCTCCCTCTTGACTTTGCCCTCGTACCCATCATGGGCAACCTGGCTAAGGAGAGCAAGCACAGCAGCAGCAGCCTTGAGGAGGAGGTAATTGCAGCTGGGTGCCCCCTTGGGGAAGTGGGGCTGGACTTAGTGCCATGGGTGCTTGAGGGCTGGGCTGGGCATTTGACCTCTGTGCCACCATCCAGCCCCCCCATGGCCTGAAAGGAACAGTGAGGCTCCTCCAGTGGACCATGTCTTGGCACTTGCCCTGGCCCCATCTCCTTCTGCCAGAGACCTGTCCCACTCCTGCCCAGGCCCTCATAGGCAACTTTGACATGTAGAACAATGTAGAGCTGGCCATGCCCACCCAGTAGGCCACATGCACTCCAGCCATGCCCACCCAGTGAGGTGTGCCCACCCTGGCCACACACTCCCTCCCCCTCCCCCAAGGGAAACCACAATGCTGATGCAGTCCTTAATGAAATTAAGTTTGACACCCCTGTTGTAGAATGTTGCATGGTGTTTTAAACACAATCTTGCTTTTAATTTCAGGTGCAATAAAACATATAAGAAGAAATAATGCATGCCACATTTAAACGAACATGTTCTTCATTTATCTTTGTTTTTATAGTAGTAGTAATTTTGTTATTGTTTCTAAATCCTTGATTTCTTATGAATAAAAAATAATTCATATATAACAAATTAAAAAACAGATTTTAAGTCCCTGTTTCATATAGACGATAAAAAGAAAGAGCATATTAAACCCTAGATATTCTAAAGCTAAGATGGAGGCTACTAGAGGAACAAAGATCAATAAGTTCCCTTTCTTTTGAGGGGCATGCCTTAGGCTGCTCTCTTCAAATACAGTAGTGACCAAAATTGTGGAAACCTTTTGGGAAAAGTGTACATTTCAGGTTTGATGGCTAATAACACCACTTTTTTGGAATAGTACCATAAAATTATATATCAATGGAAAGATAATTTAATCAAGAATGTAATGCAACAAAGTTTGTTCAATTCTATGAAAAGTTATAGCCAAATAACCAGAAAAAGGAAGCACAACTTGCTTAGGTTGATATCAGGTAACTTTCCTTCATCTGATTGTAGCCAATGAGCATGAGTGTTTAGAGAGCCAATCAGGTGTCATCTTGTTTTGGCAATGAGCCAATCAGATCACAGTAGGATTCAGTTATTGATATTATGTATTGAAGCTGAGAAGAGGACATTTGTCTGTGTATTATGTGATCACTATCAAGTTGGTTGGGTTTTTTCTGTTCTTTAATTTAGTGAGCTTGTAAAACATAGTAAAATTAAAGTAATGGTGCGAAGAGTTGACTGGTTGACCAGAAAGTGATGTAAAATGATATTATTAAGTGAACAAGGCTACAGTTATAAAGAAATTAGAAGGAAAAATTGGTGGAAACTTAAGCAAAGGTGGCATTTCTAAATTTTTGAAGAGGTATAGGGAGACTCAGTCACTACAAAACCAAACTGGTAAAGGCAGGAAAAGGTTCACAACAGCAAGTGATGATAGAAGAACTAAGAGACTGTGCCTATGTGACAGAAGAAAATCATCTGGGTGTATACAAGATGAAATGGCACAATGCAATATGAAGTTGAATGCAAGGACTGTTGGGTGCAGACTGCAGGAATTTGGCCTAAAAACTAGAATTCCACAAAAAAGCCACTTTTATCTCTCAAACAAAGGTTGAAAAGACTAAACTAGGCTAAAACCCATGTTACCTGGACAGAGGAACAATGGGACAGTGTTATTTGAAGTGATGAGACCAAGATCTCCGTTTGGTAGTGATGGCATAAAAGGAGAAGGAGGAGAAGAATTGGAGAAGATTTGCATCCTGATTGCATTACATGTACCGTGAAACATCCAGTCAGTGTAATGATCTGGGGTTGTATGACATCAAAAGGTGTAGGCAGAATTTGTGTGATTAATGGGAATATAAATGGCCAAAAATACATTAATGAAATACTTGAGCCCAAACTGAAGCCTTCCTCACATGATCTTTTCCAAGACAATGAAGCACTTATATTCCAACAGGATTCAGCTCCATGTCATGTTGCTGTTGTGTGCAAAAAGTGATTTCAAGATAATCATATTCCACTGCCAGAATGGCCTGGGAATAGCTCAGATCTTAACCCAATTGAAAATCTATGGAGCTGACTAAAGAAACTTGTTAGTCAGAAGCTACCCAGCAATAAAACCCAGTTAATAGAAGCAATCATTCAATCTTGGTTTCACATTATAAGAGCTGCAGTACTAAAGAACTTGGTTCACTCCATGGGAAGACAGTGTAAGGCTGTAATTCATGCTAAAGGTTACCCAACTAAGTATTAACTGACATGGTGATAATTTTTGTATTTCTCATTTTTTCTATGGTGATAACTTTGTATATCTCATTTTTTCTACATGTTTCACTTTTCTTCTTTATAGCTGCTATCCTAATAGCAAATCCTTCATAAACGTTATTGCATTACATTCTTGATTAAATTATATTTCCATTGATATATAATTTTATGGTACTACTCCAAAAAAAGGTGGTGTTATTAGTCATCAAACCTCAAATATACACTTTTCCCAAAAGATTTCCACAAATTTTGGCCACTACTGTACTTATGGCTAAAAAGAGAACATTTTCAATTATTTCTATATTTGATTATAATAAAATTCAATTCATTTATTCCTGTATTCCAGTCTTTTTTGTTTACATTTTTCTAAAAGACTCAGATCATTCAGTCACAAATTTTAGAATGCAATGGTGACACCTGACAATTTTAGGGCTGTCATAATACCAAGATTAGGTTTATGGACCCGCTTTATCCTACTACATAAAGTGACAAAATTTTGCAGTTGTATTTTTGTGCCCTTTGGCTTTTGACACTGAAATACTCAACCATTATCTTCAAAATTAAATCATGTCTGAATTTTAAAAATATTTTAAAATCACATTCCCAGCCATTGGACACATTTTTTTTTACTAGGATCCAGTCAGTTCCAAGATACAACATGCTAAAACAGAGTCACAGTTGCAAGCAGTGATTTAACAGACACCTATGTTTTTGAAGAATCAATCAAAGGAAAAGCTTCTCTGATGATGTCTGACAGTCTCCAAGGGAAAGAGGAGTGAGAACATGAAAAGAAGAGAGTATCAAAAGGCAGCTAGAGTAGGTAGCAAAATGAAGAAAAAGTGATGTAGTCAGTGAAGTAAATCTTCAGTTAGTTTCTTTGGTCTTGCAGAACTAGAATTTCTTTTCCCCCACAATCTTCTCTCATATGATCCCAATTTCTCTGAGAAACAACTAAAGTTTGGAACCACTGCAGGTGTTTGTGGCTGTCACTTTTTCTTGTATCCTGTGAAGTAAGCACACACAGACACGCATACACACACACACACACACACACAATTATTTTGAATAAACATTTTGTGGACTTTGGCTTCATTGCTTTATTGATACTATAGTTTCTGTGCATTACACAAGCAAGGAAAATGTTTGTGTTTTGTTTTGTTTTGTTTTACAAAATATCACAGACAATTCAATTTTTATATGTTCTATATGTCAATTTTTATATGTTTGGGACTAAAATGCAAAATATAAGGTATACAGGGCTTTTTTCTCATAGAATGCTCAGAACGGAGTTCCGGCACCTTTTTTGGATTGAACCTTGTAGGGTAGGCAAGGCAGGTTGTATGACATGTGTGAGTTCCGGTACCTTTTTCTTTTACAAAAAAAGCACTGAAGGTATATAATGATGTGTACTGGGTTCATTGTGCAGGAATGAAGACGAGGCGAGTCAGTTCAGCAAAGATCATGGTTTATTGCTTGCAGGATCTGAACTAGAGAACAGGGTTGCAGATGCAGCAATTTATACCTTAGGCCCTAGGCAGCGGCCAATAGGTTTGAAGCAACCTGGTTCGCCTGAAGGTAGTTCTCAATCTGGGACAGGTACGAGGGCCATCTTTCTGGTTGCTTGATGTCAAATTCTCACAGCCTTTCGACCTGGTCTTTGCAACTGGATCTCAGTATCTTCAAATCCTGCCTCTACATTGCCCAGGGACTGGTCCTCTGAGCACATGGTTGCTAGTGTGGCTTAGTTAGCTGACCATAGGGGGGGATTAGCTTTTCCCGCCAGGTGTGTGCTGCCTCTCCCCTAGTGACTTTCAGCTCCGATGGAGAAGCAGGATCCCACGTTGGTCGCCAGTGTTGTATACTGGGTTCGTTGCGCAGGAATGAAGACGAGGCGAGTGAGTTCAGCAAAGATCATGGTTTATTGCTTGCAGGATCTGAACTAGAGAACAGGGCTGCAGATGCAGCAATTTATACCCTGGCCCCTAGGTGGCGGCCAATAGGTTTGAAGCAGCCTATTGCCACCTAGGGGCAACCAATGGCAGCACTGGAGGCGGGTTGTCTGAGATGCTGGGAGCTGTTAGCTAGCTCCCTGCTCCAGCAGCCTACCAGCCATTACCACATGGTGTTAACAAGCAAGCCCAATACATTACATATAATCTAAAAAAAATTGTTAAAACCATCATTCACCGAGTGTAATCTAGTGCTTAGAAAAGGATTCCATCATGCAGGATATAGATTCCATCAAATAATCTTGGGGTAATCCTAACCCTAACTATATGCTGCCCATTATGCTCCAAAGTTAGAACTGATTCTAAAATTTCAAAAATACATTGTTCTGTCACAATTCAATTTAAGGAACTCTAATCCAATTTACTTAAAATTTTGGAACACACTTCTTTGAAATAAAACTGCACTGAGCTAGTGACAGAAGAAAGAAGAAACAAGTCAAGATCCTCTTTGCTGCCCCTCCTAAGTAGGTGTATGGTTGCTGAATGAACAGCAGTACCAAAACATCATAACTTTATTTTAAATATGGATATTTTAACAAATAAAACAGAAAAATAATCATTGAAATTAGATCTTGGATGCCCATGCTTACTTTTCCACATAGACTCCACATAGTCATTCACTATACACTTCTGCCAGGGATGAGCATCATCCTTAAAGCTACCATGAAAGAACTACACACTTTGACTTTTTGATAAAGCCTTGATAGTATTTTATACCTCTTCCTTTGATGCAAAGAGATGCCCATGAAAACATCCTCCAATTTGGCAAAAATGTGAAAGTTTCATGATGCTAAGTCTGGATGGACGGTGGGCTTTGTTGATGAGACACACCTTTGCACTTCCCTTGTAGATGGCTCATGAAGTGTAAGGTCGATTGTTTTCATGTTGCAGCAAAATTAACTTCTTTTGCTGCAATCTTTCTTTCAAAATTTTAAGTGCTTCATTTATTTTCCTTTTTCCAAGTTGTCAATGTCTTTTCTGGATTTTCAAATATCAATATTTGTTTAATAGTAGATTCTTCTGTCATGGTACTTGAATGTTTCATTTTTTCTATTGTATTTTGTATAGATGGTTCTTTAATTGTGGTCAAAGTTTGGGCTTTCATATCTGGGCTGTCTTTTTGTTCCTTCTTAGTATTTCATTGGTTGTGGTAAGAATTTGGATTAGTGTTTTTAACATAGCAAGAGTTTATTGATCTTCATCTATAAATAAATTTTGTTCCTGGTCTTCTTCCATGTTGGTATTTCAAACTAAAGGCTTTACACTTAGAAAATCCAAAAGAAAGATTTTTTTTCCTAGATAGGGAACACAAAGCCTTTCACAGCTGTTGTTTCAAAGTTCTCAAGGTTATGTATCTTATCTATTTACCTGGGCAGTCAGCCAGGCCCCTTTTAAAGTTTCCCTTTGAGTTCCAAAGTTGTCTTAATCTTTTCAGTTTTTCTTTCTTTTTTCATAAGAAAGAATCCAGATTTCCAACAGAAGTAGACAATGAACAATAAGAAATAAAAAATCTTTCAATCCACATGCTTTGAGAAATAAAATTCCAATTGGGATTCAGTTACTTTCTCAACATTTAAAATGCCCCTGGGTATTTAGTCACTGCTCTTTCTGGAGGGAGGGCTGAAATCCCCCTTCCCGCATCGCAAGGGGGAAAATGCTTAGCAGCTTAAGGAAGTACAGAAAGTAATTAGGGTGTAAAAGATGTAGATCTCACCCAGTCTCTTCTGCGCTGCTTTAAGAGTTGTCTGGTGGAAAATGTGACTTCGGCTGTTCACAGCCTAGGGATGAGCCATAATGGCTCGTCCTTTTGTCCAACGGTTTGGAGGGATCACCAGGGCCGATGGGAGAGTTGTGGCTCTCCTGTGATCCAGTGAAATCCCCTCCTTGCTGGTCACCTCTTCAGGGTGACCTTTGGCCCTTTTCAGCCCCCCCCCAGCAATGCGAAACTAGATGGGAGAGAGAGTGCAAGTCTCCCAGCCATTCATAGCGGCTGCGTGGCAAACCAGAAGTCGGGATTTGCCAACTTCTACCATCAATTCACCCCCTCCTTTGCTGAAATTGCCATTATGGAATTACTAAAAACAGGCAAAAAGTTAGGAAAGCCATATTTGGGGCAACCACTAGCATGGACTATGAACTGTCAAACTGCTTTTGAAAATTTGAAAAGACTATTTGTGCTTGAACCGGTCCTAAAACATCCTTGCCCAAGGAAGCACTTTATGATTCAAGCCAATGCCTGCAATGTGCCATTGGAGCTGTGCTACTACAAAAGAACCAGAGTAAGAGCCTACAACCCTGTGCCTACACCTGAAAAAAATTCACTGACTGCAAGAGGAGATGGGCTATGTGGGAAAAGGAAGCTTTCACAATCTGCTGGGCTCTATTAAACTGGTGACACTATCTAGAGGGGAGTAAGGTGCCTTTCAAGGTATGGACTGATCACAAAAACCTAGAAGCACTAAAGACGCAAATTCTCCCCAAAACAAATACGATGGACACAGTACTTTAACTGTTTTAACTTCATCCTAAAGTACATACCAGGAGGAAAAAAACTTCTTAGCTGATGCTCTAGCCAGACTACCCCAGTACAAAAGCCAGCATGAAGAGGTTAATGAGGCAATTATATCCAATCCACAAACTGCTTCTTAGGTTAAGCCACACAGAGTCCCACCTCCAAGAGCCCCTAATCCCAATGACCCTGAGGCAAAGAAAATAAAACAAGAGCTCCTCACCAACCAATGATTGAAGGACAATCAAACCTCCTTAACATACAGGGATGGTTTGGCTTACAAAGGTGGAAAACTATATTTGCCACAGACCCTCTACCTTAACATGCTCTGACACAGCCATGACATAAAACAAGCTGGGCACTTAGGATATTTAAAAACACTACACCTTATCTGCCATCAATTTTGGTGGCCAGGATTGAAACAAGACATGGAAAACTATGTTTGGAGGTGTGCTGTATGTGCCACCATGAAAAGAATTCTGGGGAAAACCTCTGGATTATTGCAACTGGTGGCAGACGCTTCCCAACTATGGGAAGAAATTGCTATGGATTTTATAGTAGATCTACCTGAAAGTAGGGGAAATATGGTCATCTGGACTGTGATATACCTGTTCTCAAAGCAGGCTCACTTCATTGCTTGCAAAAGGCTGCCATCTGTTCAGCGACTAACCAGAATGTTCCTGAAACATATCTACATACTGCATGGTGCACCTAAATGAATAATCTCTGAGAGGGGGATACTGTTCAGAGCTAAGTTTTGGAAGAGTTTCCTTAAACTAATTGGCTCATCTGAAGAACTATCATCCACTTTTCATCTGTCTACTAATGGGACAGCTGATTCGTGAACTCAATGGTGGAACAGTATCGCCGATGCTATGTGGATTATCAACAAATGAACTGGACTGACCTCCTCCCTTTCACAGAGGTGGCTTACAATAACTCTGTTCACAGCAGCATTGGCTTCACATCTTTTAAAGTGGCCACAGGAAAAGAGTTCAGCCCAATACCCAAAAATACCCCCAAACACCCTCCGCTTCCCAGACTCTTGATCAATGGGTGAGGGGGTGGGAAGAGGTTTGGAAAACCACAAAAACTGCTTTGAAAAAGGCTTTAAAAACATTCAAAAAACAGGTAGAATGAAAAGGGCTCCTCAAAGAACATTCCAAGTTGGGGAAAAGGTTTATCTGTCAACTAAATATTTATGGCTTAAGTTACCTAGTAAGAAGTTAGGACCAAAGTACTTAGCACCCTTCCCCATTGTAAAGATCATTAACCCAATCACAGTGGAATTAAAACTTCCTAGGCTCTCAGGAAAAGTTCATCCTGTTTTCCATTGTAGCCTGTTGAAAACTTTTTGGGGTTCCACCTTAAGACCTCCCCCTAAGAAGGCACCCAGACCCCTCGTGGTGGCAGGACAGGGTCACTATGAAGTAAAGTGTATTCTTGATTCTAGAATTTTTAAGGGGAAATTGCAGTACTTAGTGCAATGGAAGGGATGTTCATTGTCTGACGCCACCTGGGTGAAGTCTAGTGATGTAAAAGCTGACAGAATCATTAATAGGTTCTAAATGAAATGCCCTAATAAATCAAGAGGCAAACCCTAACCTTTATTTTTGTTTACATTACAGGATTTGTCCTTTTTATAAGGGGGGGAGCAGATGTCAATGCTGCTAACATTGGATGTTTTTGCTTTGACAACAGATGGAAATGTGGCCAACTTTTCTCTTTTGCTTTTAGAGTTAGTTGATGCTGGGAGGGGGGATGTCAAGCTAATTGGGGAATGTGATTTATTACTGTTAATTGGAGGAGGGAATTGTCCTTTGCTATTTTGTGTCCAGGGGAGGGGAATTCAGTTTTTAGCTTTAACTATGTAGTGCCAATACTTTGTTTCTTGAATAAAAGATTCTTTAAAGTAAACAATGCCTCAAGGTACTTTTGAAGAGTTTCATCTGTTTGAACCATGACACAGTAATGTCTAAATCAACTTTCTTGATTAGAGAAATGATAATAACTATATTTATGGCAACTGACAGACTTTTTGCATGAAACAGAAAAAAAAGCATTTATGACTTATAATTTTGATGTTTAGAAAAACAAATTATTAAACAATAAAAAAGAGCTTCTTTGTAATCCTTTGTAATCTTAGAGTAAGAGATAGTTTTGCAATTATGTTTATATTTGCTGCAGAAGAAAACAGAAGTTCATCAACATTTGATAGCCAACATTGGTGGCTATCATAGTTCATCTATTTCTTTATTGATAATACCATCAAATTTTCATAATTCACCTTGCTATCTTTATTTTTGGCCCAGTTATGCACAATACTTATGTCAAGAGAATGTGTGTGTGTGTGTGTGTGTGTTTGTGTGTGTGTGTTACCCTGCCTTTACTATTTTTATAAATAACTCAAGGTGATGAAATATATAATATTCCTTCCTTCTCCTATTTTTTTCCCCTCAAAACAGCCCTGAGAGGTGCATTGGGCTGAAAGGGAGTCACCCAGCTGGCTTTCAAGCCTAAGGTGGGATTAGAATTTGGAATCTCCCAGTTTCTAGCTTGGTATCTTAACCATAGACAAACTAATCACCATATACCTACATTCAACAGTAAATTTCAATTGGAAGGTCTCTTTCAACTATTGCAAATTCAATCATGACACATTGCTTAAAATACAGCAACAAGTATTCATTGATCTCCATTTCATGAAAAGTTACAATTTCTCACTGCTGCTTATAATCAGTTGCCATCTTAAGTAAAAGAATGGATGCTAAAGAAGATATCAGAACTTACCAAATTGCCATCTTAACTGCCATCTTCTGCTAATTTGCAATATTGGAGGCATTGTTTTTCAGCCATGTAAATATAGCATTGTCTGCAGTTCCTTAAAGAAAGACCTTTTCTTGGATTCCATGTAACTATTCAGTCCTAGGAAGATGAATGGATAAATAGAGTTCCAGGCATATACTACTCCATGAGCTTCAAAGTATAGATTTGCCTTTGACTCTAAAGTGCTGCGTAGTCTTAATTGTTCAGATTACTTAAATAGCATTTCCAAAGTTTCCAATAGTTCTTTTCAAGCTTAATTTCACTGAATGCCACTCCTGCTTTCTCATCCTTGAACATTGCAGTCAACTCTCTGTATTGTCTTTAAATTGTTCAAAAAGACTGCAAGTGGGGTGACAAACAAAGGAGAATCTAATTAAATGATTGCTCTGAACTGAGGACAGATCTAACTTACGAGGGTTCCTGTGTTCACATTTCCCAAACAATGTAAAATTAAAGTTCATTTCAGACTCTTATTTTACAGAAAACAATTCTTATTTGATGTCACTCAATTTTGCGTATTTGATTCTGTGTAACGATCAAGCTGATGTGTGATCTTACCAAAGTCATTTGGCCTTCAAATTCTTTAAATGTTCTTTTAGATTCAAGCCCACCATACAATGGGACTATTCTGAAGACATTAGCCTGAATGTAGTGTGGTTTAACCCATATACAACTAGAGAAAGTAGTGGATTACATCCCCCTTAAGACACAAAAATGACTGGGATTGGTGCGATTTCACTATTGGTAGACAGATTCTATGCAAAGTACAGGCACTGAATCAGTGTATGAATGAAAACTGCTAGTAAATGTGCTACTTGATTTAAGGAGTTATCTATGCTCTTTTGCTACATTGTCATGCATTAGCTGACTATTATATCCTCTTGAAAAGAGGATTGCAATTTTTTTCTGAGAAAGCAGTTGGAAGACATGAATGAAACTATCATTTTGTCTTTTTCATCTCTATATTTTCAAATCAAATTAATTTCACCTAGTTCTGGGATTCAAATATATGAACAACCGGTTCTCTGTGTGGATGCAGCTTCTGGAAGTCCATTTTGGGCCTGGGCAACAAAAAATTAGCTATTGGTTCTGCCGAAGTGGTGCGAACCAGCTGAATCCCACTACTGATTTCACCTACTTTTGAATAAATTTGAAAGTTTAGTTAAATGCTTACTAATGAACAACCCAAAAGAACTTACTCTTTTAACTAACTTCAGTATGCATAGATGCTCCTAGCATATAGAAAACTATTCCTTACAGTTATTAAAACTGAAGATTCAGTCACAAAAAAGGTAATTAATTGAAACATAATAGTTGAATATATAAATTGAAATTCACGTTTTAAAAAGCTCAACATTCAAAACCTCATAATAGATGACAGCTATTTTTTCTTTAAAATGATAGAACTTATATTTAAAGATAGAACTTATATTAAGTAAATTCTTATATAGGACCAAGATGAATGAAAGTCACATGTATCATCATATAACCAGATTCATAACTTCTGGTTATAGAAGCACTAAGGTAAAATCTTTTCATTCTATTCATGAAATAATTTCAGTCAATATGGGCAGTTTTAATCAGATCTTAAAAACCCTAGATGTTCAGTGGAAAGTGGTACTGATCTCTTTGTTGTGTTAATTATCACAGTCAAGAGAAGGATTCATGCTGTGAGCAGCATTCCCTTTTAATGCTATTGCTGTCAGGAATTTCATGAGTTCAAAATAATTGCCTAAACAGCTGCTTCAAGAAGCACTTATTTCAAAAAGACAAATAAACAAAACCCATGGATGTCTGGCTTGCTGCAGAGAAAGAAAAGAAATAGCGGAAAGTGATAGGTATCTCAGAATTAAACATTATAATAAGGCAATAAAGTTAAAAAAAGAAGAAGAATGCAGACTGTGGGATTATAGAATGAGGCAAATACATATCCTATGTACTGTATTTTTCCATATATAATGTTATGTGCACCAGAGAATCGTCAGAAGAAGAAGAAACCGAAATCAACAAACTCCAAAGGCAACCAAACATGCAACACTGCAGCAGCCACCAGTGAGAGAATGATTACAAGGCAGTTCTCTTACTGAGATGTAAAGGGTGTGGAGGCAACGATATTCGCTCCAACTGCAGATTGTTCAGCCACGTGTAGAGCTTGTGGAAGAACTGGCCATATCATGGTGGTTTGCAGAGCCCGCCAGAGAGGCAGGCCACCCAAACACCAGTCGGAGGAACCGACTAGGAGAGGTACTGGGGCCCAGGGTCCAGTTAGTGTGGGGTTCTTCAGAAGCCAGAGAAGTGTTTGCCGCACTGGGGCTCGATGCTCCCTCAAGCCTAAATTTAAGCTCTTGGTAGAGCTACAAGGAGTTCCATGTAAGATGGAGTTGGACTCTGGCTCTGCAGTATCGATCATTTTGCAAGACACATTTGACTTCGTGTGTAGGAGCAGTAACCATTGGGCTAAACTAAGACCCTCAGATATCATTTTAATGGATTTTCAGAACTCTCACATTAAAGTTAAGGGTGAAGCCACATTATCGGTAAAATTTAAAGGGTTTTTGGGGCACCTGGATGTAATAGTAGTAGGGGGCCAAAGAACAAGTCTTATTGGACTTGATTGGTTTGATGCTTTAGGTATTCAGATTACTGGTATAAACCAGACACAAACTGCATACCTCATGACTGTTTGCGAAGAATATGCAGATGTTTTTGATTCAACCCTGGGGACATACACTGGCCTGCCAATTTCCTTTAAGTTAGATCCTAATGTTGTTCCAATTAGGGTTAAACCTCGCAGGGTCCCCTTTGCCTTAAAGGACAAAATTGATTCCGAAATCGATAAGCTTGTAGAACAGGGCATGTTACAGACTGTTGATGGGGGGGAGTGGGAAACTCCTATTGTCACCCCACTGAAGTCCAACGGGGAAGTTCGCATTTGTGCTGATTATAAATGCACATTAAATAAGGCCCTCAAACAACATGCTTACCCAGTTCCTGTAGTCAACCATATTTTAGCCTCCTTGCACAGGGGAACCATTTTTGCTAAACTTGATTTAGCACAGGCCGATCAGCAATTGCCAGTTGACAAGGCCACGGCCGCGGCTCAAATGATCGGGACTCACAGAGAGACATTCAAAGTCAAACGCTTACAGTTTGGAGTCAGTGTTGCACTGGGTATTTTTCAAGGGATTATGGAACACACACTTAAGGGTATTCAGGGCATCTGCCAATATTTTGATGATGTTCTTATTGCAGGGAAATCCCCAGAAGTGTTGGCCAGAAGGCTTAGGGCTGTTTTGCAGAGGCTTCGGGAAGTGGGCCTCAAATTGAAGAAGAAGAAATGTACTATTGGGGTCTCATCAACAGAATTCTTGAAGTTCTGCATTGATGCTAATGGTATTCACCCTGCTGATTCTAAAGTGAAGTCCATTAAAATGGCTCCTAGGCCAAAATCAAAAGGAGAGCTGCAAGCATTTTTGGGCCTCCTAAATTTTTATCACACATTCCTACCTCATGAGGCAGCAATAGCAGAGCCCCTCCACAGGCTTCCAGATAAGAAAGTTCCACTGAAATGGACTAACGTATATGAAAAAAGTTTCCAGGACTTAAAAGCACTATTGTCAGAAAAGTCCACTGTAACTCACTACAAAGAGTCTAAACCTGTATGTCTTGCATGTGATGCATCTCCCTATGGGGTGGGGACAGTCTTAAACCACATAGAGAAAAATGGGAAACAAGTTCCTATTACATTATACTCTAGGACCTTATCCTCTGCAGAGCACAACTATGCACAGATTGATAAAGAAGCCCTGGCCATAGTTGCTGGAGTTAAGAAATTTTATGATTATTTATATGGCAGGGATTTCACTGTCTACACTGACCACAAACTTCTGTTGGGATTGTTCACAACAAACAAACAACCCCCCCACATACTATCTCCAAGAATGTTGAGATGGTCTATTTTTTTGTCTGCATACAATTTTAAGTTAATTTATAAACCAGGGAAGGAAATGGGCCATGCTGATGGCCTCAGCAGACTACCACTGCCACTAATGGATCCAGATCCGACTCCTGCTGCTAGAATTCTGTCCATACAGGACATACCTGAGTTTCCCCTCCATGCAGGGGATATTGCTGCTGAAACTGCCACAGATAAAATTCTGAATAGAGTGTTGTCATGGGCTGGTTGGTAAAAAGTCCAGGCTCTGAATTTCAAAGTTATTTTGTCAGGAGACATGAGTTGTCTGCACATAAGGGTTGCATTTTATGGGGGAACAGAGTCATAATTCCCACTTCCCTTAGAGGCAGGGTCTTACACTCTTTACATGAAGGCCATCCAGGCATTGTCAGAATGAAAGCTTTAGCTAGAAGCTACCTTTGGTGGCCTGGCCTTGATAAGGCTATAGAAGATCAAGTCCATGGTTGTTATACATGCCAGCAATCTAGGCCTGAAATGCCTCAGGCCCCAGTTCACAGGTGGGAGGAAACACACACTCCCTGGTCTAGGATTCACATAGACTACACTGGGCCTTTTCAGGGGCAGCTTTTCCTGATAGTAGTGGATAGCCACTCAAAATGGCTGGAAGTAATTCCAGTTCCTAATATGACTATTGCTCGGACCATCCAGGTGCTGAGAAAACTCTTTGCAACACATAGGTTGCCTGATGTCTTAGTTTCTGATAATGGGGCCCAATTCACTGCTGCTGAATTTCAGGCTTTTCTTAGAGCTAACCTCATCAGACATGCAATGTCTGCACTGTTTCATCCTTCTTCTAATGGACAAGCCAAACGCATGGTGAGGACAACAAAGGAGGCACTCAAGCGTATTGTCACTGGTGACTGGCATCACAGATTGGCAGATTTTTTACTCTGCCAACATTCTACGCCCTGCACTGCTACAGGTAAAAGTCCTGCTGAACTACATTGGGGGAGGTGTTTGATTACTAAACTGGACAGGTTGCATCCAGACAGAGTGGCAACAGAAGCCTCTTGACCAAAACCCCCATGGGGGCTGCACATGGGTGATTGGGTTTGGGCCAGAAACTATGGTCCAGGGAATTTATGGGTTCCTGGTCAAATCACCAAGGCATCCAGACCTCTATCTTATCAAGTGGGGTTGGAGGGAGGGCGACTGGACAGAAGACACATTGACCAACTCAGGAAAAAGTTTCCAGAATGGTCATTAGGTGAGGACTGTGGCATAAGTCCCTCCCAAGGTCCTCAAACTGGTAGCCAAGCCAGCCCACACTGGAACCACCAGGTTTTCCCTTCTCAGCAGAAGTGGAATATGAGGAAGAACCAGGAAGCATGGAAGTGCAACATGGAACCCCTGACCAAGCGAGCCAGACGAACCTCAGTAACTGATGTGCCTACTCTGCAGAACAGACTGACTCTGGGGTGGGCCAGCCAGTGCATTTCAATTCCCCTTGACACTGGAACACAAAGGGACATGGGTCTACCCAGCCCACTGGGTAAGCTGGTAGACCACAAAGTGAGGGGAACTCCAAGACGTTCCTCTAGGCCACACAAGCCTCCTGTGTACCTCACAGACTATTTTGTAAAATAAAGTGATGTATAGTGTTTTGAACTTGTACCACTATCTACAGAAATTTGGGCCTTGTGAAACTGCCATTACTGCATTGTAAGCCTGTTCAGAAGTTGTTTAATTTCATTGTAGCCACAGCGAATTTATGATTTATGATTTATTTATTATTTTTTATTATTTTCATTACAGTTGTTGGGAGTGATTAGTAAGTCTTGACAGTTGTTAAGACTATTTTAAGAGTGTCATAGTCTGATCTAAGAGGGGAGGGGTGTTATGTATTGGGCTTGTGGTGTTACACCACGTGCATTGCTGGAGGAGCTAATGGCTCTCCAGCAACCCAGACAGGCCGTCTCTGGTCCTGCAATTGGTCAGTCCCAGGCGGCAAGCATGGGTT
This sequence comes from Vipera berus, assembly GCF_964194415.1. Classification (NCBI taxonomy): domain Eukaryota; kingdom Metazoa; phylum Chordata; class Lepidosauria; order Squamata; family Viperidae; genus Vipera; species Vipera berus. Next base: position 34,676,083 of record NC_138209.1, read on the forward strand.
CAAACCTATTGGTTGCTGCCTAGGGGCTAGACTATATATTGTGGCTGGTTGCAGCCCAAGCTTCAGTACAGTTCCAGCAAGAATAAAAGTATGAGTTATTCTGTACTGAGCCTCGTGTCATCATTCCTGCCCTCCAGAGCCCATGACTTAACATATAAGATGCTATTTTTTCCTGCAAACACCCTGTCCAAAAATCAGATGCATCTTATACAAGTGCAGCATCTTGTACATGAAAAAATAATGGTAACCTTTGCAGCCCAGGGCTGCCTGGTACAGGTGTCAGGTGTCAAGCCCCTGTGGGCTTGCCACTAACAGGAGGGGGGAAGGGGCAAGATCGTCGTATGGCAGCGTCTGGAGGCATGGGACCAGCAGCATGGATGGCATCAACAGCCCTTTCCCCACCTCGTAGCTATATGCTGGCTGGGGACCCTGTGGAACGCAGCTGCAAGGGGGTCCTGCTTGATAATAGCAGCCAGCCGAACTTCCAGATTTGCCAGCTCAGCTGTTCAGTGCTCCACCAAACAGCTGATCAGTGCAGAGAAACAACAGGGAGTTTAAAACCTGCCTTCACTTCCCTGCCTTGCTGTCATGCCAGTACTCATGCCAGTTGTTTACCAGGGTCAGAAGGCTGCTGCTATGAATTGACTATGCATGCTCATCATGCCAGATGCTGGTTAGGTGGGTGGGTGGTGGGGCCAGCCAGTGGCGTAGCATGGGGGGTGCAGGGGGGGGCGGCCGCACCGGGCGCAACATCTGGGGGGGCGCGCTCGCACTGAGCTGCTCAGGGAGCCCCAAGGGCTGCACAGAGTCGGCTTGGCTCCGCTCTCGAGCTGCTCTTTCTTGCAAAGCGAAACGAGTCCGGCAGGTGAGATGGGCGGCCACATAAACTGAATAAAATAAATAGAAGCGCCCAACTCTCCGCCCAGGTTCAGGCCAACTGCAAGCGCCCTGCAGGCGCCCCGGCAGGCTTGGCCGAGCGAAGACGGACCCGCCGGCCGGCTGGCCTAGCTTCGTGCACATGCGTGGCTTTATTTAGAGGGGCTCACGTGCGAGCTTGAATGCAGCGGCTCTTGCAGGTCGGAGCCCCGCCCAGCCGCCCTCGAGAGGGACCCGGAAGCATCCCGCATGCGCGCGACTCTTCTTGGAAAGTCTACGCCGCTGCGGGGCACGTCTTTTCGGCGGTGCCATGACGTCACCGGGTTAGGGGGCGCAAATTGCCCCGGGTGCTGACAACCCATGCTACGCCACTGGGGCCAGCCAGGAGGTGTCTATTTAGAGTGTTGGGAGGCGGTTGCTCCCAGCACTGACTTTGTTTGCTGTAAGCTTGGAACTCGCATGCCAGAGCTTCTTATACAAGGGTGTGTCTTATACATGGAAAAATACAGTACTATGGAGCTAAATAAATCAGGAACAAATTTAATTTGAACTCTACACTAGATGAATTAGGATAAACTGTCATAAAATGTATGTTTGACTGAAGTAGGTATATGTACACATATACATAAGCTAAAAAGATCAAGCACACATGTACTTATGAAACTTGTTTGCTTTCCATTCCTCATGGGATTTCTTGCCATTAGTTATGGTGATAATCACCAATTTGGTATGTAGTAATATACTGTAATTTTAAGTAGGTCTAGTTCAGTCAAGCCCAATTAGATGCTGTCCACAATAATAGGATTTTACTTGGCTATAGTGTTGTAGCTGTCTGGCTAGTTTTAGTTTGTTTGTAGATATTGTGTGGATTTGGCTGCTACATATATCTAGTTAGAATAAATCAATTTATAAAAACTAGCAGTGTTCCAATATCTCAGGGGTTGCCACAAAGAAGAGAGAGTCAAGCTATTCTCCAAAGCACCGAAGGCAGGACAAAAAGCAATGGATGGAAACTAATCAAGGAGAGAAGCAACCTAGAACTAAGAAGAAATTTCCTGACAGTTAGAACAATTAATCAGGGGAACAACTTGGCTCCAGAAGTTGTGAATGCTCCAACTCTGGAAGTTTTTAAGAAGATATTGGACAACCATTTGTATGAAATGGTAATGGACTAAAAGGCCTCCAAGATTCCTTCCAACTCTATTCTATTCTATTCTATTCTATTCTATTCTATTCTATTCTATTCTATTCTATTCTATTCTATTCTATTCTATTCTATTCTATTCTATTCTATTCTATTCTATTCTATTCTATTCTATTCTATTCTATTCTATTCTATTCTATCCTATCCCATCCCATCCCATCCCATCCCATCCCATCCCATCCCATCCCATCCCATCCCATCCCATCCCATCCCATTCTAATTTGTTGGAAGAAGCATTGTCTCAGTTTGACATAGTGAGCATAACAACTTGGTTTCTTCCCCAGCAAACGTTACAACCAATTAGGTAGCTCCAAAAAAGAGTTAAATAAATTAATGGAGGATAAGACTATTAATGGCAATGAGTGTTGATCATTGTATTCTACCTTCAGAATTTAAATAAGAATCACTTGAATATCTGGTACTGAGAGAAATTACAAGGATGCTACTAAGGTTCTTGGAAGCATATCATTGACCTCTGTGTGACATGGAATATTGCACTAGTTATACAATGCATTCAGAAAGTATCCAGACCCCCTTCACTTATTATGCTGTAGCTAATTGTAAAGTTGTTGGAATTCATTTTTTCTCATTAATCTGCACAGTACCTCATAAAAGTGAAAACAGAATGTTAGAAATGTCTGTAAATTTATTAAAAAGAAAAAAAAACCTGAAATATTACATTAGCATAAGTATTCAGACCCTTCACTCAGTATTTTGTTGAGGCATCTTTGACAGCAATTACAGCCTTGAGTCCTTTTTTGGTATGATGCGACAAGCATTGCACATATGGATTGGGGGATTTTCTGCCATTCTTCCTTTCAAATCCTCTCAAGCTCAGTCAGGTTGGATGGTCACCATTGGTAGACAGCCATTTTCAGGTCCCTACAGTTTAATAGGGGTCAAGTCAGGGCTCTGACTGGGCCATTCTAGGACATTCACAGAGTTGTCCCTAAGCCACTCCTGTGAGGTCTTGGCTGTGTGTCACGTTGGAAAGTCTTTGGCTCAGTCTAAGGTCCTGAGCACTGTGAAACATATTTTCATTTAAGATATTACTGTACTTTGCTCCATTCAGATTTCCCTCAACCCAGGCAAGTCTCCCAGTCTGTGCTGCTGAAAAACACCCTCACAGCATGCTACTGCAAGCACCATGCTTCACTGTAGGGATGATATTAGGCAGCTGATGAGCGGTGCCTGGTTTCTTCCAGACATATTTAGAATTGAGGCCAAAGAGTTCAATCTTGGTTTCATCAAACCAGAGAACTTTTGTACCTCAAACTTTAAGAGTCCTTAAAGTGCTTTTTTGCTAACTCCAAGTGAGCTTTTATGTGTTTTGCACTGAGGAGAGGCTTCCCTCTAACCAGTCTGCCATAAAGCCCAGATTGGCAGAGGGCTGCAGTGATGGTTAGGCTTAAACTGAAGAAAGTAGGGAAAAGCACTAAGCCACTCAGGTATGAATTAAATCATATCCCTGTTGAATATACAGTAGAGGTGACAAATAGATTTAAGGAATTAGATCTGATAGACAGAGTGCCTGAAGAACTATGGACAGAAGTTCGCGACATTGTACAACAGGTAGCAACCAAAACCATCCCAAAGAAAAATAAATGCAAGAAAGCAAAATGGCTGTCTGAGGAAGCTTTGCAAATAGCTGAGGAAACGAGGGAAGCAAAAGGCAAGGGAGAAAAAGAAAGATACGCCCAATTGAATGCAGAATTCCAGAGAATAGCTAGAAGAGATAAGAATGCCTTCTTAAATGAACAGTGCAAAGAAATAGAAGAAAACAATAGAATAGGGAGGACCAGAGATCTTTTCAAGAAAATTGGAGAAATGAAGGGAATGTTTAATGCAAAAATGGGCATGATAAAGGACCAAAATGGCAGGGACCTAACAGAGGCAGAAGAGATTAAGAAGAGGTGGCAAAATTACACAGAAGAACTATACAAGAATGAGCTTAACATCCCTGATAATCACAATGAGGTGGTCACTGACCTCGAGCCAGACATCCTAGAATGTGAAGTGAAGTGGGCCTTAGAAAAGCTGAGCAACAACAAAGCTAGTGGAGGTGACAGTATTCCAGCTGAGCTATTCAAAATCTTAAAAGACAATGCAGTAAAAGTGCTACACTCAATTTTCCAGCAAATTTGGAAAACTCAACAGTGGCCACAGGATTGGAAAAGATCAGTTTACATTCCAATTCCAAAGAAAGGCAGTGCCAAAGAATGTTCAAACTATCGCACCATTGCACTCATTTCTCATGCTAGTAAAGTTATGCTTAAAATCCTACAAGCTAGACTTCAGCAGTATGTGGATCGAGAACTACCAGAAGTACAGGCAGGATTTTGAAGAGGCAGAGGAACTAGAGATCAAATTGCCAACATACGCTGGATCATGGAGAAAGCTAGGGAGTTCCAGAAAAACATCTAGTTCTGCTTCATTGACTATGCTAAAGCCTTTGATTGTGTGGATCATAACAAACTGTGGCAAGTTCTTAAAGAGATGGGAGTACCAGAACATCTTATTTGTCTCTTGAGAAACCTATATGCGGATCAAGAAGCAACAGTGAGAACTGGACACGGAACCACTGATTGGTTCAAAATTGGGAAAGGAGTCCGGCAAGGCTGTATACTGTCACCCTGCCTATTTAACTTATATGCAGAGCACATCATGAGAAAGGCAGGGCTAGATGAATCAAAAGTTGGAATTAAGATTGCCGGAAGAAATATCAACAACCTAAGATACGCAGATGATACCACTCTAATGGCAGAAAGTGAAGAAGAACTAAAGAGCCTCTTGTTGCAGGTGAAGAAGGAGAGTGCAAAACTTGGGTTGAAACTTAACATTAAGAAAACCAAGATCATGGCATCTGGCCCTCTCAATTCCTGGCAAATAGATGGGGAAGAAATGGAGGTAGTGACAGATTTTATTTTCGTGGGCTCCAAGATCACTGCAGATGGGGACTGTAGCCAAGAAATTAAAAGACGCTTGCTCCTGGGGAGGAAAGCCATGGCAAATCTAGACAGCACACTAAAAAGCAGAGACATCACCCTGTCAACAAAAGTGCGTACAGTCAAGGCTATGGTCTTCCCAGTTGCAATGTATGGCAGTGAAAGTTGGACCATAAGAAAGGCTGAGCACCAAAGAATTGAGGCCTTTGAACTGTGGTGCTGGAGAAGACTCCTGCGAGTCCCTTGGACTGCAAGGCGATCAAACCGGTCAGTCCTAGAGGAGATCAATCCTGACTGCTCTTTAGAAGGCCAGATCCTGAAGCTAAAACTCAAGTACTTTGGCCACCTAAGGAGAAGGAAGGACTCACTGGAGAAGAGCCTAATGCTGGGAAAGATCGAGGGCAATAGAAGAAGGTGACGACAGAGAATGAGGTGGCTGGATGGAGTCACTTAAGCAGTAGGCATGAGCTTAAATGGACTCCAGAAGATGGTAGAGGACAGGAAGGCCTGGAGGAATGTTGTCCATAGGGTCGCGATGGGTCGGACATGACTTTGCAGCTAACAACAACAATAAGCAGTGATGGTCATCCTTCTGGAACTGTCTTATCTCCACACAGGATCTCTGGAGCTCAGTCAGAGTGACCATCGGGTCACCTCACTTATTAAGGCCCTTCTCTCCTGATTGCTTAGTTTGACCAGGCAACCAGTTCTTGGAAGTGTCCTGGTTGTACCAAACGTCTTGCATTTGAAAATTATGGAGGCCACTTTGCTGTTAGGAACCTTTAGTGCAGCAGAAAATTTATTGTAGTCTTTCCCAGATCTGTGCCATGCAATAATCCTGTTTCTGAACTCTGCAGGCCATTCCTTTGACTTCATGGCTTTTGCTCTGCTATACTATGCATTGTCAGCTGTGAGACCTTCTATAAAGAAGTGTGTGTCATGTCCAATCAATTTAATTTACCACAGGTAGACTGCAGTCAAGGGGTAGAAACATGTCAGCAATAACCAAGAGACATGGGAAGCACCTGAGCTAAATTTCAGGTGTTGTTGCAAAGGATCTAAATACTTATGCCAATGTGACATTTCAGGGTTTGTTTGTTTTTCTTTTTAATAAATTTACAGAGATTTCTAAAATTATATTTTCACTTTGTCATTATTGGGTGCCAAGTGTAGATTAATGACAACAAAAATGAATTTCAACAACTGTAGAATCAGGCTGCAGCATAACAAAATTGAAAAAAGTGAAGAGGTCTGAACATTTTCTGAATGCACTGTATATTTGCTATTATCCAAAAGGGTTTTCCTATGTTTCTTGAATGCAGCTACTATTTAATTTGAAGAATACCTGTATTTTTTTTTCTTTTTCCATATTCTTTTGTATACTTCAATTAGAATGTATGTATTTCTTTTATGATTTTTATCCAAGTCACAATAAGTGACTTTTACAATTGAAGAGTGGGTAATTAATTAAAATCTATGTTATAGCAGCATGTTAAATAGTTCAGCAACTTGTTTAGATCAGTACTTGTTAACACTTCAATTGAAGACTTATATGGAATATCAAGACTTTAGATTTGACTGAGACGTCAAGAACGTCTCAGACTTGTAAAAAGGTTAAAGCTTTTTGGATTAAAATTTGGTGGAATATGCAAAAAATATTCAAGAAAAGGATAAAGTTTTCTTCGCAACTGTTTTTATTGGGTATTACCACAGATACCACCGTTGTAGACACTAAGTTGATGTTGAATTTAATTACAGCAGCGAGACTTTTAGTAGCGCAATATTGGAAGAAGGAAGAACTGCCGACTATAGAAGAATGGACTTTAAAAGTTTCTAACTTGGCGGAAATGGCAAAGATCTCAGCAAATTTGAAAGACCAATCGCAACAGAGATACATTGTGGAGTGGAGGAGATGGATTGATTATATTCAGAATAAATATGGAACTAAAAAGTTTCACTTAGCATTTGAATAATTTAATTTAATTTAATTTAATAACATTTATATACCGCCCTTCTCCCTGAGGACTCAGGGCGGTTCACAGGGCAGAATAAAATACCAAATACAAACATTAAAAAAAGATTAAACAGTTGCCCTAGTTAAAACAATAAGAGTACAATTCTAAAAACCCCAAGATAAAATTAAGAAAGCAAAGATAAAACAACCCCACCGATCCCCATCAGGCTAGGCCAGCTTGTACAAACAAGAACGTCTTGAGATCGCGACGAAAGGAGCGAAGATCGGGCGCCATCCGGAGCTCTACCGGTAGCTGATTCCACAGCTCCGGAGTGCCCACAGAGAAGGATCTCCCCCTGGGGGCCACCAATCGACATTCTCTGACCGGTGGCACCCTGAGGAGGCCCTCTCTGTGGGAACGCACAGGGCGCAGGGAGCTTGATGCTGGCAGCAGATGTTCCCTAAGGTACTCCGGCCCCATGCCATGGAGGGCTTTAAACACCGTTACCAGTACCTTGAATCTCACCCGGAAGACAACTGGCAACCAATGCAGCTCACGGAGCAGAGGTGTAACGTGGGAGTATCGGGAGACTCCCAACACAACTCTCGCGGCTGCATTCTGTACCAGTTGGAGCCTCCGGGTGGTCCTCAAGGGCAGCCCCATGTAGAGAGCGTTGCAGTAGTCCAGACGAGAGGACACGAGCGCATGAGTGACCGTGCACAAATCATCCCGGCTAAGATAGGGCCGCAACTGGTGCACCAGGCGAACCTGGGCGAAGGCCCCCCTAGTCACAGCTCCTATATGGTCTTCCAAAGTGAGCCGTGAATCTAGGAGGACTCCCAAGTTGCGAGCCCTATCTACGGGGGGTAATAGTTCACCCCCCATAACCAGAGGTGGAATGTCCGAATAGACCCGGGATGAAGGTATGCAAAGCCACTCAGTCTTGTCGGGGTTGAGTTGAAGTCTGTTCCTCCCCATCCAGACCCGAACCGCCTCCAGGCAACGGGACATCACGTTGAGGGCATCACTGGGGTGGTTTGGGGTCGAAAAGAAAAGTTGGGTATCATCAGCGTACTGATGATACCCAACTCCAAAGCCACGAATGATCTCACCCAGCGGTTTCATATAGATGTTGAACAGGAGAGGCGAGAGGACCGACCCCTGAGGAACTCCACAAATGAGAGACCTCGCGGTCGACCTCTGCCCCCCTGCCAACACCGACTGCGAACGTCCCTGGAGATAGGAGGAGAACCACTGTAAAACCGTGCCTCCCACTCCCAATCCCCTGAGACGCCGCAGCAAGATACCATGGTCGATGGTATCGAAAGCCGCCGAGAGGTCTAATAGGACTAGAACAGAGGAATGCCCCCTGTCCCGAGCCCTCCAGAGATCATTCACCAGCGCGACCAATGCCGTCTCCGTGCTGTGCCCGGGCCTGAAACCCGATTGGTACGGGTCTAGATAATCCGCTTCATCCAGGACCAGAGGGAGCTGATGCGCCACCACACTCTCAACAACCTTCGCAAGAAAGCGAAGGTTGGAGACAGGACGAAAGTTGTTCAATACAGTTGGGTCCAAGGCAGGCTTCTTGAGGAGAGGCCTCACCACCGCCTCCTTCAAGACGGCGGGGAAGATACCCTCACTCAAAGAAGCCGATATAACTGCCTGGAACCAGCTGCGTGTCCTCTCCCGGGCTGCATAGACCAGCCAGGAAGGGCACGGGTCCAATAAACATGTGGTGGTGCTCAGCCTCCCCATGATCCTGTCCACTTCCTCCGGAGTCACAGAATCAAACTCCTCCCAGGTGATATCGACAAGACCGCCCGTGTCCTGATCGTCAGACTCTGCCCAGTCAGAGTCCAGACCGGTCCGAATCCGAGCGATTTTGTCCGACAGATGTTGGTTAAACTCCTCGGCACGGCCCTGCAAGGGATCCTCCCTCACCTCCTGATTTAGGAGGGAGCGCGTCACCCTAAACAAGGCGGCCGGGCGATTATCTGCGGCGATTATCTGCGGAATAAGTAGTGGATATGATGTATAACTAGCTTGTAGTTATTTTACTGAGAGTTAAAGTGTGATAGAATTTAATATTTTATTGTTGTTTGCATATTTTAGATTATGTTTGTTTGTATTTTTTTTAAAAAAAGTTTTACAATACATTTTGACTTTAATCCCCCCTCCCCCACCCCCACCCAACCCTCCCTATCCCTCTCCCCCATTCCCTCCTTCCCCCCCCCGACTTCCCAGAGCTAAATACAGGGTATAAAATCAAAAAACAAACATAAGCACCCCTATGTTATCAGCAATAAACTATTAATTCTATCTCCCTCTAGCTCATGTAAAATGAATACAAACAATATTAATATTACAAATAAAGTAAAAAAGAAAAAGAGGAAAACAGAAAAAGAGCTTTACTCAGAATAGATTTTCTCAATCCCAGTCCTTATTCATATTAATTTCAAAAAAAGAAGAAAAAAAAACCTTTCACCTACTATTTACATTCTCCAACCTTTCTCTAATTTCTAAACAAATTCTCAGTTACGCGCCAAAAGCGCCTATCTCTATTAACCTAATAATCTCCAACCAAACTAAACCATGATCAAGAATAATTCTTGCATGTATCACGCCAAATATATCGCAGTTCCAAATCATCCTTGAGTTCAAATAAAAAGAGTAAAAAAAAAAGTTTAAACAGTCTGTAAGACAACTTGTTATTAATTAAGAGCTTGGATACCCATTCTTAGTTCAACACATACTTTTAGTCCATAACCCTAATATACTTTTCTAACAAGCAAATAACATCAATCTTAAATTGTGTTAAATATTAAAAAAAAAACTTTCTTTCTCCTCTATGATAAATTTAATCCATTGACATTCTAATTTAAAAATTTAATCACCAATCTTAACACCCCAAAGCTTTTGGAGCACGTCTGTCATGACCCCCAAAACTTCTTTGGACCGCGCCCCTCCCACAGCTTCACTGTAAGTACACTCTGGAGATTCCATAACTTTCTTCTGGTCTTGCTCTTGCTCTCGTCTCGCTCTTCTTAGGGCGGCACGCGTCATCCTCTGGCCTCCTGCATCATCCGATGAAACTGTATCTTGATCCCCTCCAACACCATTGTCCTCTATCTGTCTATCTGCAACATCTTGAAGCTTTCCCTCGCTGTATCCCTTTACAGCTTCCAAAAATGATAGGGGGGTTGCTTTTAACACATTGCTATAAAAATCACGTGCCTGGGCCACAGTAACCAGACGATGTCTTTTGCCTTCATGCGTCACCACCAGTCCAACTGGAATCTCCCATCTAAACTTAATATCACATTTCTTAAGTTCCTGTACAAGAAACGCAAAATCTTTCCTTCTCCTTAAAATCTTCGGAGGAATCTCTTTTAAAACCAAGACTTCTTGCTCAGCCACTACCAATTTAGTATCATAAGCAGCTTGAATGACTTCATCTCTAATTACTCTCTTTGTAAAATAGACCACCACATCTCTGGGTAACTTCCTCTGTCTTGCAATCCATGTATTTACACGAAAAATTTTGTCCATATTTCCCTCAATTTCAGATGCTGGCTGGCCCAATACCCCTTCCAGAGCCTCAGAAATCGGCTGCTTTAAATCTTCTTTACAATTCTCCTTTAAACCCCTGATTCTAATAGCATACTGCATCTGATGATACTGAACAAGGCTCAATTCTCCGTCCATTTTATCCCTTATATTTTCATTTTCTAATACCTTTGCTTCTAATATAGAGTTCTTTTGACTGAGATCCTTCACTTTTACATCCAGCTGTTGCACACATTCAGCTACAGATTCAATCATAGACAACTTGTCCACCCTCATTGCTCTAAACTTCTCTTCCATCTTCTTCTCCAATTTCTCCATTTTCTCCTCCAGCTTTTTCAACTTTTCATCCATCATGTCAGACATCAATTGTGAATGCTTTCCAAGAGCATCTTGTAAATCCTTAAGCGTCAATGCCGGAGGAGGTGCAGGAGGAAGCAAAGCTTGCAATGAGGTCTGTTGCACCAGGGAAGACCCCGCACTCCGAAGAGCTTTAGAAGTTTTAGCCGCCATCTTCCCCCACTTTCACTTATTGCGCACTTTCACTTTAAAGCTATAAAATCCATTGAGCTAGAGAGTAAAGATAAGAGTCCACATCACCTTAACCTCCTGTACCGCTCTGCCTGCATCTTAACAATCAAAAGTATTTCCTTTTGGCAGGGGTGGTTGCTAACGCCTGGCTCTGCTCCATAAATCCCGGAGCAGGGGCGCTGCGCAGCTCGGAGCAACCCAGGCTTCGGGGGGGCTCAATCCTTCAGCCGCCCAAACTCTCAGCTCAGGCGGCCCTGGAGAGCTCAACCCCTACCTGGGGCCTCACCCCCTCCTCTTCTCCCGAGGAGGGGGCTTCAAATCCATCTAAACAGCTGATCGACGCTGTTTACGATGGAAAACACAGCTGCGGAGCGGGCAGCCCGAAAACGGCTGTCTTCGGCGTTGTGTCGCCACCGGAAGTCGTTTGTTTGTATTTTTACAAACGACTGGGAAGTCGGGGAGGGGGGAGGGGAGGGGAGAGTTGGGGAAGGTTGGGGAGAGGGGAGGGGGAGGGCGGGGGGTTGTATTCAAAAATGTATTGTAAAACTTTTCAATTAAAAAAAAAAAGAACGTCCACTTCTGCACTGTTGCTAATAAAAGTGTGATATATCCACAAAGTCATCAGGAGGAAAGACTGGTTAAAAAAAAGACTTTCCGTGTATTTAGATAAATATTAGTATGTATTAGTTGACAACAATTTAAAACATTCATATCAGAAGCAGAGAGGACATATTACTGAAAAAAGTCATTTGTCATAAGTGTCTGAATGATCAAGGTACAAATTGATAAACTTATGGTTAGTTTTCAGTATGAAAACCATCAATAGATGCCTGTATATTTTTCGGGTAGATAAATAAACATTTTTACCCAGTTAGATATATATTGGACATGTAATATGGATATTGTTATGTATTGGTTTTAATTGCTTGAAAACTGTTGAACGATAGTTAACTGCTGTGTCTGTTTAAACTCCAGACTGCTTGTCTCCAGAACTGTTAACTTGTGTTTTAGGTGGGAAGTACTGCTTTAATTTCATTGGCCACTGCCTAGTGGTGGTCCGTATAAATAGAAGTTAAGAAGCAGTTAGTGCTGCTTCTGTGTTACCCTAATAAATGTGTTGCTGTTTCACTGAACTGCCTTGTTAATGCCTCACTGATTCAGAAACATAACAGTGGTGATGAGGGTGGGATTGTGCTACTAAAGAGAAGAGAGCCAGAAGTCACTAGGGGTGAGGTCAGGCATTAGAGCCCTGGCAGGAACTACGTTCCCTCCCTTCCATCTGCCAGCAAGCCATGCTGGAGACAACCGTGTCCTAAGGACCCATCCTAGGACCAACACAGAAGTCTTAGCAGCACAAGGCATTGAGAGGTCAGAGACAACTTACCATAGCCAAAGTCACAAGTTGGCAGAGTTTGATGTGGTGCATCCTGAGAGGTGGAGTTTGTACATCTCTCACGTTGAAAACTATCTGAGAGCTAACCAGGTTAGCAAAGATGGCTTAAAGGCCACAACGCTCCTGTGCATGTGTGGCCAGGCAACATTCAATATAGCCAAAAACCTAGTCACTCCTGCTACACTAGAGTTGGTCACCTACTCTGAGCTCAAAATGACCATTTTGAGCTGAAGCTCTCCATCATTGCATGGAGGCACGTGTTTGAACAGTGGGAGCAGCAACCAGGAGAGTCTGCCACCGAGTTCATAGCCACACTACGACAGGCATCCTGGCTTTGCAACTTCACAGACCTTGAAGAGAGACCGCGAGACCATTTGGTATCTGGGTTGAGGAACAGGGACCTCCAGCAGAAGTTGTTTGCCAAGGAGAGCCTCACATTCCAAGATGTCCTGAAGGAGATAATGGCCAAAGAAGTCACTGGGGGTGCCATCAAAGCCTTATGGCCCTCTAAGAATATTCCCAGCCCAGAAACTGTCTGCCACAAGGACACCGAAAGAGCTGAAGACTCCGACATGGACCATGAGATCGATTGGCTGCAGAAGCAACCAGAAAGGAGCCAGTGGCCATTTGAGAAGGCAGTTCCCTTCACTCAATGTGTGGGCTGTGGATGCCGACATAGATGCTCGGAGTGCAGGTTCTACACAGCAACATGCTGGGCATGTGGCAAGCAATGCCACATAGCCGCCATCTGTAAAGGTTGCCAGAGGGACTTAAGAATTTCCCAGGAAAGGTTGTCTATTGCTCCAGCAGAAGGAGTGTATTTAGAACAGGTGCCCATCGGCCTCTTAAAGAGAAGCTTAAACTCAAAGTCAAGCTTCATGGAGTCCCATGCCACATGGAACTGGACACAGGGTCAGCCCTATCTATAGTTTCCCAAGGAACTTTTAATCACATTACTTTGTCACTAATCACAGTGGCAAACAGGTTAAACTCAAGCCGTCTAACCTCTTGCTGATGGATTTCCAAAACTCCTGCGTAGCAGTTAAAGGAGAAGCTACACTCAATGTGCAGTTCAAAGAGTTTGAGGAACCACTGGATGTCATGGTAGTGGAGGGCCACTGCACAAGCCTCATCAGCCTAGACTGGTTTGATGCCTTAGGCATCCAAGTGACTGGCATTAACAGAACACAAGCAGTGGACCTGTAGGCAGTTTGCCAGGAGTTTGCTGATGTTTTCAGCCCTAGCTTAGGGAAGTACAAGGGACCTCCAATTGCCCTCCACCTTGACCCTTCCATAACCCCAATATGGATCAAGCCTCATAGAGTGCCTTCTGCCCTCAAACCAAAATTTGATGCATAGTTGGACAAGCTGCTGCAACAATGTGTTGCAGCCAGTAGGTGCATGGAAAACCTCCATAGTTATGGCACTTAAGGCCAACGGTGAGGTGCACATATGCACAGATTATAAGTGCACTATTAATAGAGCACTTCAACAACATGCATATCCGGTGCCTGTAGTCAGACACATTTTGGCATCACTACAGAGAGGTTGCGTTTTTGCCAAGTTGGATTTGGCTCAAGCCTATCAGCAACTGCCCGTGGATGATGCCACTACAGAAGCTCAGACCATAGTCACCCACAGGGTAAGGTGCTTACAATTTGTGGTCAGTGTAGCCCCAGGGTTTTTTCAGAGCATGATGGTGCACACACTCAAAAACATTCCCGGTGTGTGCACTTATTTCGATGATGTCCTCATAGCTGGGGAGTCAGTAGAAATTTTGGCAGAATGGCTTAAAGCCATCCTTCAGCTTTTCCACGAAATGGGGTGGAAACTGAAGAGGGAAAAATGCAAAATAGGGGTAGATTCAACCGAGTTCCTGAGTTTCCACATAGATGCTGCAGGCATTCACCCGGCTGAATCAAAGCTTAAAACAATTCAGCAGGCTCCCAGTCCTAAGCCAAAGGGAGAGTTTCAGGCTTTCTTAGGGCTATTAAACTTTTACCATGCCTTTCTCCCAGGCAAGGCCGCAGTGGCAGAGCCATTACACAGGTTCTTGGACAAAAAGGCACAGTGGCAGTGGACAAGCATTCACGAGAAAAGTTTCTCGGCAGTCAAATCACAGCTGTCTTCAAACTCAGTACTCACACACTTTAACAAAAAGCTGCCTATCAGCATTGCTTGTGATGCATCCCTGTATGGGGTAGGGGCCATGTTGGGCCATTTAATGGCTGATGGGAGGCAGGCTCCCATTGCTTATTACTCTAGGAATCTGTCTTCAGCGGAATGCAACTACACCCAAATAGACAAGGAGGCATTGGCCATAGTGGCCAGTATCAAGAAATTTCAAGACTACTTGTAGGGTCACCCATTTACGGTCTTCATGGACCACAAGCCACTTCTGGGTTTGTTCACCACGAACAAACAAACACCTCAGATTCTATCTCCATGGATGGTGAGGTGGTCTATCTTTCAGCTTATAATTACAGGCTGATTCACAAACCGGGCAGGGAAATGGGCCATGCGGACAGCCTCAGCAGGCTGCCCCTGCCACACTTAGAGCCAGACCCTGCTCTGGCTGCACGCATCCTAGCTATCCAGGATTTGCTGGAGTCTCCCCTTCACACCGGGGACATGGCTGCTGAGACAGAATCAGACAAGACGCTTAGCTGTGTGTTGAATTGGGTGTACACAGGATGGCTGGACAGCAGTCCAGGGCCAAATTTCCAGAGTTTCTATATGAGGAAGGATGAGCTGTCAGCTCACAAAGGCTGCATTCTTTGGGGGGAGTCGGGTCATAGTCCCGAACTCCTAAAGGCCCAGGGTCTCTGCATGAGGGACATCCAGGAATAGTCCGGATGAAGGCACTTGTGAGAAGCTATCTGTCGTGGCCCGGGTTGGATAAAGATATTGAGGCCCAAGTACACAGTTGCTTCACTTGCCAGCAATTAAGGCCTGAAATACCTCAAGCCCCAGTCCAATGATGGGAAGCCTCACAAGCCCCGTGGTCAAGAATCCACATTGATTTTGTGGGACCATTTCAGGGACAACTGATCCTCATTGTGGTGGACAGTCACTCTAAATGGTTAGAGGTCGCACCCATCCCAACCATGACTACTACCAGGCTATCCAGGAACTGTGCAGGATCTTTGCCATGCATGGGTTATCCGACGTGCTAGTCTCAGACAATGGGGCTCAATTTATTGCTGCAGAATTCCAGTCCTTTCTGAGGGCTAACATGATTAGGCATGCCATTTTGGCACCCTTTCACCCAGCCTCGAATGGCCAAGTGGAAAGCATGGTCCAGACAATCAAAGAATCCTTAAAGAGGATCGTAACCAGCGACTGGCAGCACAGGCTGGCACATTTTTTTACTTTGCCAATGCACGACTTCCTGCACATCTACGGGCAGAAGCCCAGCAGAACTTAGATGGGGATGGTGCTTAATCACTAAGATGGATCATCTGCATCCAGGCCGAGTTGCCTCAGACACAGCACAGCCAAAGCCACCACAAAGTTTGAAAGTTGGTGACCGAGTTTGGGCCTGGAATTATGGTCAAGTGACATTGTGGGTGGTAGCTGTGGTTGGTAAGGTGTCAGGGCCACTCTCTTACGAAGTGGTCCTGGAAGATGGTCAAGTGCTTCCCTGGCACATTGACCAACTGCACTGGAAACTAGCGAACTAGTCACTGGCTCAAGTCTCTCATGAAGGCTAACCCCAGGGGCGGCGTGACAGTGTCCTGATGGTGGAGTCTGCATGCCCAGACAAGAATCTCAGCCGAGGAAACAGGGGGCTAGCAGTAGGTGAATTTCCCCCAAATGCAGAGACTGCATCCACTGAGCAGAACCAGCAAATGGCCCCGATTTCCAGCCCAGCTGAAACTGTTCCACCAATGGACTTTGGTTTGGGTCTACTGGAACAGACCAGCCAAAGGGACTTGGCTCAACCCAAAGCAAATGGGTCTCAAAGTCCTGGTCTACCCAGCCTGGCAGGCGAGCTGGTAGACTGGGAACCTCCAGTGGCTTCAAGATGTTTGGAGTGGTCGCAAAGGCCACCAAAGTATTTACAGAACTGTGTTCAATACTTGAGATTGTGAACCATCTAGGGGAAAGGGGTGTTATGCATTGACTTTAATTTCTTGAAAACTGTTGAATAATAGTTAATTGCTGTGTCTGTTTAAGCTCCAGACTGCTTGTCTACAGAACTGTTAACTTGTGTTTTAGGCAGGAAGTACTGCTTTAATTTCATTGGCCACTGCCTAGTGGTGGTCCGTATAAATAGAAGTTAAGCAGCAGTTAGTGCTGCTTCTGTGTTAACCTAATAAACGTGTTGCTGTTTCACTGAACTGCCTTGTCAATGCCTCACTGATCCGGAAACATAACAGATATTATGGCTCTTTCACAAATATTAGCTTTGATGTTATAATTCTCCATAAAGAATAAAAACTACTCTGTTTTTTCCATATTTATAAATATTTTTTCCCTTCTTAAAAAGGATTTATTTTTGTAAGTCGGTATTAACAAGATTTGAAAGCTTGCCACAAAGCAGTGCACTTGATCAAAGATTCAGTTTGAATGGTCCCCAAAGTGGCTGGGGAATAGCTAATGCTGTCTTACAGCTAAAACCATGTTAAGTATTGACCTGATCAATGCCTGAAATATACAAAAATTACATAAACTATTCAGACTTATATTTTCTTAATCAGGAGTGAGTTAAAAGTATAATAAGAGCAACTTCAGTTTCTAATACATCTAATGCATTAAATACATTTTAGGGTAATTTTTATTTATTCATGGTTGATTCATTAACAATATTTTTTTAAAAAAAAAACAAAAAAACAGTAGTATAATAGAATTGAGTGCAGTCTAAAGGATTAGATATGCCATCTAGCCAAACCCATTTAAACTAGTGGTCCAATCTATGTGCTGAAAAATTTATGAATGTAAATCGACAGCAAGCTACAGCCTGCTAATAATTTCCAGAACTCAAAGACATGAAACACAATGTTAAACAAGGCATATTGATCTTTTTAGATGCAGGGATGGTTTTTCACAATTTGAACTGGACTTTCTTGTTTCAGGCGTTTAAGAAAAAACTCAAATGGTCTCAATTCTATGTTAATTTTTTAAATCTTCTAAATCAGTATTTTCAATGCATTTCAAAATAAACAATTTTAGCTTTTTTTTCGAAAATCATGATAAAATGACTCTTCTTCTTGTTCACATTTCCAACATAGCTTAGAGAACACTGTAATTTGTCTGGTGTCATGTAGCAGCAATACATCATTTTATAAAAGCACTTTTAAGATCATACCATTGTAATAAACAGTGTAAATTTCAATTCTTTTACCCCCCCCCTCTATTTTCACATGTTCCATCTGTATATTAAGTGAAAATGTTAACACTTAATACCATAGATTTTTTTTTACTTTGAATCTTCCAAATAACTCTAACTCGAAAACCATTGGCAACCATATATGTTTGCCATCAATTGTTCTCTTGATTTTATTTTTTATTACCCTTGACAAAATTCTAGTATGTCAAAGTATGTTAACCATTTGCATCTGCCTAACCCTATCAAATGCTTCATCTGCTGAGAGACACAAAGTGTTTCCAAACACAACCTAGATTTGTGTCTATGTCATATTCTGAATATGTCATGTCTAAAATATTGTAGATTTTTAATATCTACACTAAACTTTATTCTATTGTAGCATAAATATCCATGCCACCCAAATGTCAGGTCATGTTTTTTCTAACTCTAAAAGTCTTCTATATTTCAGTAACACCAATTCTTATATCCAAATCAAACAGAAAGATGCAAAATACAATTTCAAATCAGATAAACCCATCCTTCTCTTTCCTCTATATTTTAAAACCTTTTTTTAACCTGTGTATTTTCCCTTGCTATACAAACTTAGTTTTTTTCCCACTGAATAATAATAATAATAATAATAATAATAATAATAATAATAATAATAATAATAATAATAATAATAATAATAATAATAATAATAATAATAATAATAATAAAGTTGGAAGGGACCTTGGTGGTCTTCTAGTCCAACCGCCTGCTCAGGCAGGAAATCCTATACCATTTCAGACAAATGGCTGGCCAGTCTCTTCTTAAAAAATTCCAGTGTTGGAGCATTCACAACTTCTGGAGGCAGGTTGTTCCACTGATTAATTAATGGTTTATCATTTGTCCAAACCAGTATTGTCTGAAACAAAAACCTCATTCTAGTCAAACCATTCATTTGTATTATAGAAAATCTCCCCAGCAATGCCATTGTAATCATTCCTATTGTAACAACTTTTTAAACTTCATTGCACATCTTGAATAACAACATACATGCAATAACACAAAATTCACAATTGTTATGGTGATACCCAAATATTTCACTGCAAGAAAGGAGTCTCAATCTTCCCAATGAGCAACATCAGGAAAGCTTCTACTTAACAAAAGCAGTGAGCTCATATATCTCCATTGATGATAACCATCCATTAACCATATGCCTTGACTCCTGACCTGCAGTCATCACAACCTTAATTCTGGAGCCACACTGGCTGACAAACCTTACATAAAGTTTTGACCCTCTGACATTTGACCATTCCTCCCCCTGCCGTATTGGATTGGGACCCTTTTAAAGCAAGCTTACTAAATTTATTTTTCTTCTACATGCCTGTGTGTTCACAGTCACATTTTGTCTTGCTGCTCATTTATTTACTTTGCAAAAACCAGTTAGTAATGTTTGCATCTCTGTGTGTGTGTGTGTGTGTGCTTGGTTTGAGACACTATATTAGCCTTTTTCCAACTGCCTAGCATATTTATCTTTGTAAAAAAGAAGTCACTGTATTCTGTAAAGTTTGTAAAAATTCACCCTCAGAGCTTTTATAGTAAGAAGCCAATAACCCATCTGGTCTAGGCACTTTTCAGCTTCATAAACTTTTCTTATTGTTATGGATTCATTCAGAATCTGTTTGTATTTTTCTGTAATCTTTGGTAAATTTTGTTTCTTTAAATATTAATCTATTTTCTCCAGGGAAATTTCTTGTCCTTTATCTAAATTGGAATAGTATTGATGAAACATCTTTTGCATAGCCTCCTTTTCTGTATTTTTCTTTTGTAATTTCAATATCTTTTTCTTTTTTTGTAATTTGTATGCCAACTACTTTTCTGATTTATTTGGAGACTCATTCCTTCAAGGATGTCTAGTCTGCCATAGAATCTCACTCAGAAGCAACTCTGTTCATTTCTAATGACTTCCAGAACTATTTCTTTTTCTAGAAACACTGTAATGACACAGTGGTTATAACACTTCCTAATTTAAATCCTGGCAGTAATTTTTAAATTACTTGTTTTTTAAAAAAAAAAATTTCCAGGGCTATCTTTTTTTTCACAGCTTGCTGCCAATGCTCCTCTCTTTTTCTTTCTTCTCCATTTTTTAGTAACTTAAGTTGGAAAGGTTTCATCCTCAATGCTAGGTTGTGAACTACTATATATAAGTATCCAGACTAAGCTGTGCTATTGCAACAACAGCAAGTAACAGCACTGAAGGGTATGTATATACAAATCACTGTAAAGCAGCAGACAGCAGACAGAAATCAGCAGACAGAAATTTGGTCTGTTGGATGGTTAAAAAAATACGAGAAAAATAGCAAACCTCTATATCCAATAATATATTGACATGACTTCTCTTAATTAACTTAGCAATTTATATTTTCTTTTAAATATAAATCAATATTAGATATGTATTTTTTGATGCAAGAATATCATTTCCCCTATATGTTAAAAAATGAGCATCCAGCCTTTAAATCTGGTGTGTTAACTCAACTGAAATTCATTTATGTCATCCAATCACATATGACCTTTGCTACCTCAGATATGTCAATTTACAAGGATTGTCAGTCAGTTAACTTTTGAATCCTAGTAAGCTAGAGAGAGTGATTTCTCTCAGCCTGATTGTGATTTAAAAAAAAATCAGATGTCAAAGTCTTCTTCAATGATTCTTGTCTTGCATTTTATTTCAAAAATCTTTAACATTTAGCTTCACTATTACTGCTTCCAGTGTGCAGTTTGCTTTTATGTTACCAAATACTGAATTATTTGTTCTTCTTATAGTTCAAGGTCTTCGGAACAATTTTTCTGTGGTACAGTTTAAAAGCATTTTTCCTGTGTTTAGTTTTTCACAGACATGCTACAATTGGGAAAACTATAGTTTTCACATTAGATGCATTTGTTGTTAGTGTGATGGCTTTGCACACTACATTGCTTACATCTCTTAGTTTTTTTATTTTGTTTTGTTTTTGAAGTGATAGACATTGCTTAATTTGATGGCCACTGTTCTGACATATAGTATTTTCAGCTTGGGAAGAGAAAGCTTGTTTCTATTTTACTCTTCCACCAATTTGCATTGGGTTGGTTTTGCCTGTTGGCATTTTTCTTTTATACCAAGCAACCAACTGGATTTTGCATTCTTTTATTTACATCGACATGAAACTCCTTAAGTTTTCTTTATTTCTAGCTATCAAAGCAGCTTCATCAATAAATGTGAGGTTATTAATGTTTCTACAAGCAATTATGATTCCACAATCTCTTTTCTTATGATACATTTTGCATATGTCAAATAAGATCATGATGTTGACTTATTGATAGATTTTATTTGTAGTTAAACTTATTGTGCTAGGCAGAATGCATTATACTTAGCTTGATCATCTATCTGCAATATTCCTAACCTGGATGGGATGAGAACTTTCAAAATTCCAACCAGCAGGTCTATAATTGGAAATACTGATTGTAAATTCTGGGAATTAAATAATAAATTATAAATCAGGAAAAGCCAGTTTAGCTTCTCCAGTGTATTTGGAATAGAAAGGCTCTCTAATTACACTAGATTAGTGTTTCTCAATCTTGGCAAGTTTAAGGTGTGTGGACTTCAATTCCACAGAACTTCAAAGCCAAAAGTATTAGTGATTAAAATTATTTATTTGAAAAGAAAATGTGTCTTTCTTTATGTAATTATAGCTGGAAAAATAATTGCCAAAACTAATGTGAACAAGGAAGGGTAATGAGGATGATTGGAAATTCCAAATTTCCAAGAATTCCTTGCCAAATCTTAAGTTAGCAAATGTTCTTTTTTACATGTTACAGGAAAATATACAACACCACTTTATTTATATCTGTATAATGATACTGGTTACTAAAGCATATCCTAGTTTCATCTCCACAACAATTGTATAAAATAGCACCAGGTCCTTGTCTCAAATGTCAGTGCTGGAAGAAAGCATATGTGTGAACATCTTGATCCATTTACAGTAATATTTATTTATTTTATTTTTATTTTAATTCCATTTATATCCCACCCTTCTCCGAAGACTCAGGGCGGCTTACAAGCTTAGCAGTAGCCTTTATTCTATGTATATGCCTGCTTATTAGGGCTTTCACACACACCCCAAGTGGCATTATTACAAAGTCAGCTTAATTGCCCCCAACAATCTGGGTCCTCATTTTAATAGGATACATTAACACAGATAAATACCTATATAAAATATCAGGAAAGCATACCTATATAAAATATCAGGAAAGCATATCACATAGAGTTGTAGACTTGCAGATGTCCTTATTTTAATTCTTTGATTTATAATAATTTGAGTGTTATTGACAGAATGATAGGATTTTATTTGTTTATTTGATAATTGGCATGGTTTAGATGCATGAATCCTTTGGTCATCTTAATAGATATATTGAAATATATAGATTTCTTCTTCTTCTTCTTCTTCTTCTTCTTCTTCTTCTTCTTCTTCTTCTTCTTCTTCTTCTTCTTCTTCTTCTTCTTCTTCTTCTTCTTCTTCTTCCCCTTCCTCTTCCTCTTCCTCTTCTTTTACCACTTTACATATCAAGGGAGATACAAACTTCTGTTTTTGCACTTTTGGCCTCTATCATTGTTATTGGATGCTATTGTAGCATGTCTTTGATATTATTTTATCATCAACTTCTGAATCTGCTTTGTGTCTTCTCCTCTTTTTGTATATGCCATGCGTGGTATAGAATTCCAAAACATTCTCTTCAGGTGAGCAAACCACTAATTTGCTTTTTTGTATGTAGTTTAAGATGTAGTTTAACATTAGTTCTATTTCAATTTTTTTCTCATTTTTTAATTTTATCCCTTCTGGTCACTCCATCAGTTTTCCTCAAACATCCCATTTCCTTGGTGACTAATTTTTGCTTATGTTTTATTGCAAGTGTCCATGTTTGGCACTGCTGATATAGGGTAGGAATGAATATGATTTGTATGGATAATATATTGCTCATTCAGTTCTCTAGTTATAAGTTGCATACCAAAATATAAGGGAATGAATAATAACAGCTGCCAATTTTTTCCCCTGAAAACTTAGCAAAAAATCTGGTACAAATATTTTTTGGATTCATGAACCATCATTCCCAATATGAGTTTAAACACATCTTCATATGCTGTATTTGAGATTTTCTGTTCTGGACGTTTGCTAGACTTTGCATACTTTGCTCTGTAGTGTTTGTGGAATGTCTAGCATGGAAGAATCGGATAACATTACACCCTACAAATTTTCACCCATGTTTACCTTATGGTTTATATTTTAACATCTTTCTAAACTGTAGCTGACTCCATAGTTAGTGCAATATGCTATGGGGATTTCCTTAACAACTTTAACCCTATGAAAGATGGCGGACGTGCTGGGGAGAGCTCCGTAACCCCCGGTGGTAAGGCGTCCCCCCAGGAGCCCCCCAGGGATGTCAACAGACCCCTGGGGTGGGGTCAGAAGTTGGGCAGCTGAGATGGGCAATGTGCTGTCCGCTGCCGCCCCGAATCAGCTGTAGGGGTGCCGGGACATCCCCGCCCCACCGCCTGGGCCGTTGGCGGCCGTTTTAAATGGGGCCAGCATCCTCGCTCTGCCTCAGCCGCCTAATCTACTCTGGGCGGCGGCGGCGTCTCAGAAGGATCAAAGGAGACGCCGCAGATCATCTGTGAGGCGGAGGCGGTGTAGCGAAAGCGAAAGCGGTGAGAGCGCCCAAGCCCAAAGCCGGCCATCTTCCCAGGGGGCTGGAAACAGCGGAGGCGGTTGGCGGTGACATCTTCGGCACACCCCCGGAGCCGCTGCGGCTGCACAGCCAGCTCACTTGCGGCCGACGCCTCTGCTCTACCTCGGCTCCCCTGGCCCGCTCCCAGGCAACGGCGGCGTCTCCAAGGATCAGAGGAGGCGCCGCGGATCAGCTGGGCGGTGGAAGAAGCGGCAGTGGAGACGACGGTGACCGGGACTGCTTCTCCAGGCCCAGTCATTCGCCACCCAGGGGCCTTGACAGCGGCGGTAGCGCTGGCGGCGGGGCATCTCCAGCCCACCCCCTGTAGCGCTGCTGCCGCTACAACCATCCTGAGCGGGGCCGAAGTTGCTGTTCTGCCTCGGCTGCCTAATCTGCTCCCGGATAGCGACGGCGTCTCCGAGTGATCAAGGAGACGCCGCAGACCAGCTTTACGACGGTAGCGGCAGCGAATGGGTGCCAATGACTCCTCTATGCCCTATACGGCGGAAGCGGCGGCAACGGAGGCGAGGACGGCGGTGACATCCTTTCCGGGCCCCGGTCGACCGTTTTTGCCCAGGGCCCTCTGACAGCGGCGGTAGCGGCGGAGGCGAGGCATCTACGGCTCACACCCGGAGCCACCTCTTCGAGGCACCTTGATCGGAGACGGCAACAGCAGCGGCATGACACCAGGGACTCCCATACCTCTGGGAGGCCACGCTCTGGACGGTCCCCAACCAATAGGGGCCTATGGAGCTGCGGCCGGGAACAACGCCCAGAGGATCAGGGAGGGAACTGTTTGGGCGGCTGAACCACCAGAGCTGACGCCAATTAATGAATCCCTCCATCTTGCCTTCTACCCACTCTCAACCACCCTTGCCCACTCTCTCCCCACAGGACATAACGGGCCTGGGTGCAAGCCACGGTGGCAGAGTGGCTTGGCCTTACACCTGCAACCCCATAGAGGTGAGAGCTCTATGGGGTATGCTTCACCCAGAGTACGTTCTGGACCACCCCCGGAAGCAGAGACACTACCCATTGTGAGAGGATGAGGACTGGCCTGCTTCTGGGGGTTCGCCCGGCCAAGTGGCAGTGGCAGGGCGACGATCCAGAAACGCACCTACCCGACTCGACCCTCCTGCAAATTCACCATCCAGGGGACTGCCTTCCCGGAACCCCTTGTGACTATGCTCGTTCAATACTCCAGCACAGTACTACACGCCCTCAGGGGTTCCCCACTCTCCTGGGTGCGACCCGCCTGCATCACATCCAATCTCGATGACGGGCCCAACCACTGGGCCTCTGAGAGATGGCCGGGCAGGGTCAGGGACCTCCAGCATAAGCCCAACAAGAGGCCCCTGATTAAGTTCTTAGTTAAGTTTTTTGTGGGGTTAGGGAGGGGGGAGGGAGAAGACTATGGTTGCGCGGGAAAGGCACGCCTTCCAGCCACCATAACGCATGCCAGGCCCACGACCGTTCGCGACGGCGTACAACGAGGACCAGTCGCCGATAACACCCAGTGGCGTACTGACAAACATCCCATCCCTAGGATGGTGGGGAATGGCAGAAGGTGCACAGACAGAGGGCCGTATCGTCATCGGGAGTGTCATCTCCGCTCTGTACTAGCGGTGAGACGCTCCGACCCTCTGTTCTCCCCCGGAGGACCCGGGAGCAAAGGTGCGCACCCTCCCATGCTAAGGCTGGTCTACCTGAATGCAAGGTCCGTAGCTAACAAAGCTCACCTCATTCGTGACCTAGTGGAGAGCGAGCATGCGGACCTGACTTGCATCACGGAAACCTGGCTGGGCCCAGAGGGGGGTGTTCCTCTGGTTGACCTCTGCCCGCCAGGTTTCCAGGTGCTGCACCAGCCTCGGGCTCATGGGAGGGGCGGGGGAGTGGCAGTTATCATCAGGGAATCCCTTAGCCCGCGAGAGACCACCGTCCCTCAGATGGTCGGGTGTGAGTCTCTCCTACTGAGATACGGCCCAGGGGCGCAGTTGGGCCTGCTGCTGGCGTACCTACCACCTAATTGTGCAGCGGCGGCCCTGCCCGAGCTACTCGATGCCCTCTCAGGGTTGGTGGTTGAATTCCCAAGACTCATGGTCTTGGGCGACTTTAATCTACCGTCCCTGGGAGGATCGTCCGAACTGGCTCGGGAGTTCATGGCTTCCATGGCGGCCATGGACCTGTCGCAAATAATTTCTGGACCGACTCATGAGAGAGGCCACACCCCAGACTTGGTGTTCTTGTCTGGACGGTGGCGTGATGATATCGGTGGGGGTGCCACAACTGTTACGCCCCTGTCATGGACCGATCACCACCTCCTGCGGCTAGACTTCCCCCTTGCCACCCCCCAACGTGGGTGCACGGTGCCAGTCAGATGGTACCGCCCTAGGCGCCTAATGGACCCTGATAAGTTCCAGGCAGCGCTTAGGGACACGCATGCACTCCCTGCTCACAGCTCGGCGGATGCCTTAGTGGAAGCCTGGGAAAAGGCAGCCACGGAGGCTCTGGACCGAGTTGTACCCTTGCGGCCTCTGACCCGGCGCAGATCCCAGCGAGCCCCATGGTTCACCGAGGAGCTCCGGGAGATGAAGCGTCGGAGACGGGGCCTAGAGAGCCGTTGGAGATCCAGTCGATCCGAATCCGACCGATTGCGACTAAGAATCCTCACCAGGTCTTATCTCGCTGCGATAAGGGTGGCAAAATCCAACTATTTTTCCACCCTCATCGCGTCCGCAGATAATCACCCGGCTGCCTTGTTCAGGGTGACTCGCTCCCTATTAAACCAAGAGGTGAGGGAGGAACCCTTGCAGGGTCGAGCCGAGGAATTCGGTCAATATCTGCTGGATAAAATTGCTCGGATTCGAACTGGCCTGGACTCCAACTGGGCTGAGATGGAAGAACAAGACATGGACAGTCTTGTCGACGTCATCTGGGAAGAATTTGATCCTGTAACTCCTAAGGAAGTGGACAGGATTATGAGAAGGTTGAGCTCCTCCACATGCTTACTGGACCCGTGCCCTTCCTGGCTGGCCTATGCAGCTCGAGAGGGGACACGAGGCTGGTTCCTAGCGGTCATCTCTGCTTCTCTGAGTGAGGGTCACTTCCCCACCGCCTTGAAGGAGGCGGTGGTGAGACCTCTCCTCAAGAAGCCCACCTTGGACCCATCCTCTTTGAATAACTTTCGTCCAGTCTCCAATCTTCGCTTCCTTGCGAAGGTTGTTGAGAGCGTGGTGGCGCACCAACTTCCTCAGATCCTGGATGAAGCAGTTTATCTAGACCCGTACCAATCGGGTTTCAGGCCGGGCTACAGCACGGAGACGGCATTGGTCGCTCTGATGAATGATCTCTGGAGAGCCCGGGACAGGGGCCATTCCTCTGTCCTAGTCTTATTAGACCTCTCGGCAGCTTTCGATACCATCGACCATGGTATCTTGCTGCAACGCCTCAGGGGACTGGGAGTGGGAGGCACGGTTCTGCGTTGGTTCTCCTCCTTTCTCCAGGGTCGCTCGCAGTCGGTGCTGACAGGGGGACAGAGGTCGACCCCGAGGCCTCTCGCTTGCGGAGTCCCTCAGGGGTCGGTCCTCTCGCCTCTCCTGTTCAACATCTACATGAAACCGCTGGGTGAGATCATTCGCAGTTTTGGAGTAGGGTACCATCAGTATGCTGATGACACCCAGCTTTTTATCTCAACTCCAAACATTATCAGTGATGCCCTAGATGTGATGTCCCGCTGCCTGAAAGCGGTCCGGGAATGGATGGGGAGAAACAGGCTTCAACTGAACCCGGACAAGACTGAATGGCTGTACGTACCGGCAAGCCAGGATATTCAGAACGTCCCATTGCTTAACATTGGGGACAAGTTACTACCCCCTGTTGATAGGGCCCGCAACCTGGGTGTCCTCCTAGACTCGCAGCTCTCCCTGGAAGACCACATAGGAGCTGTGACCAAGGGGGCCTTCTCCCGGGTTCGACTAGTTCGCCAACTACGGCCTTATCTGGATCTGGATTCCTTACGTACAGTCACCCATGCCCTTGTGACCTCTCGCCTAGACTATTGTAACGCTCTCTACATGGGGCTGCCCTTGAGATCCACTCGGAAGCTTCAACTGGTGCAAAGTGCAGCGGCACGGACACTCTTGGGAGCTTCCCGATACTCCCATATCACACCTCTCCTCCGTGCGCTGCACTGGCTTCCGGTTGCCTTCCGTGTGAAGTTCAAGGTGCTAACAATGACATACAAAGCCCTACATGGCATGGGTCCGGACTACCTACGGGAGCACCTTCTGCCAATGTCAGCACCCCACCGTCCTGTGCGCTCCCACAGAGAGGGCCTCCTCAGGGTGCCACCGCTCAAGGAATGTCGGCTGGTGGCCCCCAGGGGGAGGGCATTCTCAGTGGGTGCGCCAGCCCTCTGGAACAGCTTACCAACCGAAATCCGGATGGCCCCCGACCTCCGTACCTTCCGACGCGACTTAAAAACTTTCCTGTTCCAGCAGTCCGGCCTGGCATGATAGCGTTAATTGGGGTCCCAGTTTGTTTTCACTATTGTTTTTTATTATTTTTATTGTTCAATTCTGTATACATTCCTTCCTCTGTACACCGCCCCGAGTCCCTCGGGAGAAGGGCGGTTTAAAAAAACTAATAAATAAATAAAATAAATAAATAAATATGTGAAGAGTTTAAAATGTGTGATCTCAGTGAGTCAGTTCTCTCTGAGAATCCCTAAGGTTCTACGTTTCTGAAAAAAATGTGATAAAACTAAAAATGGAGCCTATTTAATATCCTGTCTTCTATTTGTTTCCTACATCTTTAGATTAGAGATGATATGTCTACCACAGCACACTTTTGTTAATTGTAGCACCTTATTTTTTATTATTTTCTGGTAAGCTTAATAATTTTTATTCAGAAAGTAAGCTATTTCCAAAGCATAGCTGAATGTCCTTCAACATGTCCTCCTACCCTTAAAAATATCTCAAAATGTTCATCTTTTTTTTTGTCTTGGGCACAAAAGAACAGACTATAAATGCCACAGGGCTTCAAAAACATATTCTCCCTTCTGTGAGAATTGTTTGCTAAAGATAGAAGGTGATGTTTCTCTCATAGAAGACAGCTGTTCCACCAGTGGTTTGTCCTCTAATACTTCTCTTGGCAAATTAAAGACTGTGATAACTGAAGTAAAATGTATAAGGAAGCCTAATGTGTTTGGACTGTTTTGAAATGAACAAGAGACAGAATTTTTTAGAAATATCCCCTCCCCTCCAGTTCTTGCTGCTGCCAAATGGCATACATTAAGCTAACTGAAAAAGGAAATTGCTACTTGTTCATGGGAATGAGTGGGAAATGAGAAGTACAAGGGTGTGGGTGTATTTTCTTAGGACTGATAGAGTGGATGCTATCAAAAGAACATGTGCTGTGGACACAGATAAATATTTTATTATTTATCCAAAGAGGTAAACAATTTACCATCAAAGCATTTAAAATATTTCAGTACATTTGTTTTTTTTAAATAATCCATAAGCTTCTTAAGGTAATTTCTGAAAAAGAAAAGAAAATGTTAATAATGCAAAACTTTAAATTAAAGAAATCTATAGAAATGCAGGCTACCACATTAATTGCCCGTGTTTATGCAATTAAAAATAAATATGACCACTAAACAAACAATTGCAGACCCTACCAGATATAGTAAATCTGAATTTATTATTATTCTAAGTATGCTTAATGGTTTGCCTTAGCCATTACTGCAAATCCTCAATATCAGTCAGAACAAATAAAAATCCAACATTTCAACATTATACTAACTCCAACTATATATTAAACACTAGGGTGTATTTGTGTGTTTTCTCTCTCTCTGTCTCTCCATTTGTGTGTATATTCTTTCTCTTTACACACACACACACACACACACACACGCACACACTACTTTACATAATTATCTCAGAAGGGTATTAAAAATTAATTTAGAACCACACTTGCTTCCATAAACAATTTCTAAATTGCTAGCTGTCCAAGTACTCTGCACACATTTCCCTGTTACCAAGTAATCCAATGAAAGTAAAACAAAAATAAACTCTTAATTAGAATGTATGTATGTGCATACTCATACAAATGTTCCAAAAACAGGATATTGCCCTTTTGTTCTAAAATGATATTTACAGTACCTTTTCTGTTCTAGTGCATCACTTTTTACTTGAGCTGAGAGGATGTACTCAAGTATAATAGAGCTGTTAGAGCCACCACCAAGATGGGAAAATTGGAATAAGCAGGCAAGAGGAGAATCAATGGCAGCATTCTGAATCAAGATTTTTTCTATGATTCTTAAGTGTACCAAGTGATGCAGTGGACCTACAGTCCCTCCAAACTTTAGTTCAGAATGTTGAAAGTTGCAGAGCAGAAATAGTAAAAAACATATTAACTCTAAATTAAACAAATTAGATTTTAGTCTGTATTCCAATTACACTTACTTTGGGAGGAATCCTGAAATGCCATTCAAAAGTCAAGTCTCTTGAGCTAAAAAGAGCCACATATTTTTGTTTGCCATATGGAATTGGACATCTAAAATGTCTTTATTGGGGAGATATTAGTATATGTGTCTGTTTCTCTCTGTGTGTGTTTGTTTTTGATAAGCATACTCAATAATGTAAAAGAAATTGGGACTTGCAGCATGCCCATGGTGTGATGAACATTCCCAAAAGTACAGGGATGTCATTGAGGCAGACATCAGCAACTAGAAAGCAAATCCTGATCTTTTTTAATCTCTCCAGAAAAAAAGGAAAGATCACAAGATTTCCCACATGCACTCCAGGCAGGTGAGTAGACTGCAGGAACTGAAGTTTTATGATTAGCTTGTTAGTTTCATCAAGGAAACTGCATTAAATTCACAGCCATTCATGTAGACTAAATGGACAAAAAGTTCAGTTTAGCCTCATTTCTTAATCACTTTTGGAATTGCTTTCTAACTGGTTTTCAACAATTAAGAACTTTGTGTTTGGCAAATGTACAACATTCACCAGGTGAGTCTCCTTCAATCATTTTAAAAAGAAGTTTAAGTGTAAGACTAAAGACTTTAAAATTTATATGGGAGAAATAAGCTGGAAAAGGTTGATTAGATTTTTTATTTTAAAAAGTTATTAACAAGTAAATGGTATTTGAAATCATTTTGAAATTTAAGTATAAATTTGGAAAATGTTTTGGAAATAATAATAATAATAAAATTGGATTTTAAAAGTTGGACGCCAGAGGAAACCAGGGAAAACTAAATATTAAAATCAAGGAAAAGTATACTTAAATTCAATTCATTAACACAGAATGAAGCAAAATACCATAACTTTGGATGAATTGAAATTTTGACTTAAAAGTTTGAGAACTTTGGCTATTGTCAGTTATCATGGACAAACTGGATTTAAAAGAAATTATAAAAGAGAAACATGTTTTACTGGACAAGCTTGAGAATACAGCTGATTTAAAAATGACAAGTTATAAGAATGCTATGGAAAAAGATATTACAGTAAATATCTTTTTAAAAGATATAAATAAATAAATAAATAAATAAATAAATAAATAAATAAATAAATAAATAAATAAATAAATAAATAAATAAATAAATAAATAAATAAATAAATAAATCTGATTTCTTCATAATTAAAAAAGAATATACAAATAACTACCCAGAATAGTTGGATATTTTTCTTATCTGGGAGTTACAAAAAAAAAACCTGTTAAAATTTCAAAGGATTTTCTGAGATGAGACAAAGAGAACAAAAAGAAATCAAGTTCTGGAATATTATTTTTAAAAAATTAAAGATAAAAATTTTAAAGAGAAGAGAAGAAGTAGTAAGTTGGTTTATTTAGTTAAGTTTAAATATATATCTTGTCATTTCTAATGATCCCTAAAAGATTTTTGTTAATCTGGACCAAATTATGAAGCATAAAGAAGTGAAAAAATATATCTTTTCTTGCATTTTTAGAGCAAGTGGTAAGTTACTGTGTTAAAATAAAGGGAAAGGATATACTATTGGTTTGTTTTCATTAAGAATAAAATGTATGTATTGCTTTCTGGTAACACAATAGACTTTTGCTGACTAAGGCTGCATGATGATGCTTTAAGAATTTATTTATAGATAAGAAATGTATACATAAAACAGCTGTTTTGTTATAATATCCAAGAAGGTGGTAGATTCTTGAAATTGTATGTATTTGTGATGAAGGAGGAATTCATTTCTCCTTATTTATTTTCTTTACTATATTCCTCTACTTATTTTCTTATATTCTTCTATTTACTTTTTTATTTTCCTTTATATTTTCTTTTCTGCTATCCTTTTCTATCCCTATTTTTTCCTTGTTAGCTTGCATTAGGCTATTATGTTTGCAAATTTTGTAATTTTGTAAATTGTAAATTTTAATAAAATTTTCAAAATATACTTCAAACTTTTCAGTTAAAATCATATTTAATCTTATGGTGCAGCTGAAGTACAAATTACAGCCTCTACATTTTACAATACAGCTTCATTGGAAATTATTTCTTCCTTTGTATTAGCATGTTACATCATTCTCTTATACATGGATCAATCAATGTTCAGAGGTGAATTATAATATTAAATTAATATTTTTTTTCTTATGAACAGGCAAATTTCTACAATGTGGTTACAGGAAAATGTGGCTTATCATAATCTCCAACCAATATTATCACCAAATTATAAATAAATAAATAAATAAATAAATAAATAAATAAATAAATAAATAAATAAATAAATAAATAAATAAATAAATAAATATAATATCTCTTTAGTAAAACTCAGCTGCATCCTTGAATTCTTCATTTATTTCATGTTGTCTGCTACATAAACAAATTAAGCATGAAACTAGGGTAATTATAAAGGAACTGATTAGCCTAAATGTCACATATAATAATATAAGAAACTTGTTAATCACAATTTCCATATCTTCCAAGAAAGGGTATCCAACCCCAACACCCCCCCCCCCAAACCTACCACTTTTACCAAAGAAAAGCAATAGATACCTGGATATTTCCATTGTTATCCACTGTGTGATGTCATGGAGTTATGGATAGCATGTTTTGAAAATGCAGGATAAATTATAAACAGGAAGCAACTAATTATTTAGAAGATGACCAAATATAGAAAAATTCATGTATCATCTGTAACTTTAAAAAATAATTATAAAATCTTGGCTATATGTGTTTTCGGAATCTGATCCTAGAAACGTCATCTAACATGTTCTCAGAAGTTTGAGTAGGCTTAGTAGACTCTTAATAAAGTATTTGGTGAGTCTACTATATTGTGTCCTTGATTGAATAAATTAAACAAACCCTGCCACTAACAAGATGGTCGAAAAAGGAAAAAGTACATAGAGATACTGTATACACAACTCTGCATGATCTTATTCCTCCTTCATAAATATGAACTCTTTCTTGGGATTCTAGATTATTTTTCAAAGTTTTTTTCAGGAAGCCTGAACAACTTAAGATGTTCTTTCAGAATCTATATTATAACACTTTTAAACCTGAAGCAATATGAAATGCTAGTATGATAAAGAAAGCATGGGGGAAATCTAAACTGTTTATTATGCTAGCATGTTTATATTTCACAGTGCCACAAACAATTCACTTTATAAAGCTAAATTATAATATTGCACACATAACAACTACATAAAATAGAAAATATTGTAAGTGGATCTTTGCTTGCGCTGCACAGGAAGCAGCAGCTATGGATTTCTAAAAGTATTCCTTGGAAGTATCTGTCCACAGTCAATCAGAAGCAGATTCTTGAATGCATTCAGACTGCCTATGTCAATGACAAAAGCCGCTTAATTTTCTTCTCTGAAAGTCCCTTTGAAAGAACCATGTCTCTTATGTAAACAAGGCAGACTCACAGTTTAGTTTATTGGCAAAGGCTCAGAGAGCACTCATTAAGATGGCCCCACACTGTTATGAACCTCTCCCAGATGGATGACAGCTTAATTACAAATAAAGAGATTAATGCTATAGATAGTTAAAGATAAAAGATTAAAACCACTACACTGCTTTTTAAAGCCTAATTTATATGGCCTTCTATATAATCATATATCCTGGATTTTATTTATTGGATATTATGTGTAGCAAGTTATTAAATAGTTTTGATAAATATCTAGCAAATGGGAGCCTTAAAAGAAAAGAATGAATGAAAAATTAAATACCAGTCAGGCAGAGAAGAATGTATCAATTCCTGGAATTTAAGAAAAAAGATTAAGAGTGAAATGTATGGCAGAAGGAGAGAAAACAAAGAATCTAGCCATATACAGTTGAATTAAAAAAATACATTTTCAACACTGGTTGATTTTGTCAGGACACAAAAACAGCAAGATCTCATTTTGAATAAAGTGGACTGAAGGATGCTAGCAGCTAAATCACAAAAGAAACCCAATAAACTGTGAGGAATCTGGTGGCATGCTTATTAAGGTATTTTTATATCAAGTGCTTTCTCTATTCTGAATAACAAGTATAATTTGTTGTCATGTTCCCAGCCAACAACAACCTTTTTTAATTTTATTTTGCTTTTTACTTTGTTTCATTTCTTTTGGCAACCTGAAAAAATGTCTGTCTGTCTCTCTAGCTAGCTAATTTCTATAAATGCCCATCTCAGACAATGATTCCACCCTGGATTCTGTATCAAAGGCATATCAAACAACTAAAAAAATTTCACCTGCACACTTTTTGCTCCATCCTCAGCATTCATGTCTCCAAACTGGAGATGTTGGATCACTCAGAGCCCATCAGTATTGACTCCTTCGCTATCAGAGTCCAGATGAGATGGATGGGATACAGTGTCAGAATGGATGACAACTGTGTGCTTGACCAGTTGATGTGTACTATACTGGAAAGAGACCACACAAGAAAAGGTATTGTAAAATATACTATACACCACTGTGGCATCTATCCAAGGGAAGTAGAAGCTATGGCTGCTGACAGAATCTGCCTGCAAGCCCTGTGCTGTGAAGCCTCCACCAGTTTTGAAGATAGGCAGTGCCAAAAACTGATAGCAAAACTAATACCTGTGCTCCCATTGTGCTACACTCTGTGCTTCCAGACTGGGACTGCAGAGCAACCTCCATGTCCAGAGATGAATTGCACAATTGTGTCTTCCTCAAACCCAAAGGACTACCATATATATAATCTTGCCATATAGACCCAGACAGATTTGGAAGTACAGCTCCAGGCCCAAGTAGATTCTAATAATTTGATAACTTCTTTGAACTTTTCATTGCAAATAAATATGCTCTGCTATTTCAGACTTGTTCAGGATAAGATTATAGATGGATGGCAGTTATGATGTGGACCCATCAAAGTACACACTCGACTCCTACTCAACATCAGCAATCACCATGACTCCCCACAGCTTTATTTCACCTTCTATTACATTTTTCAGTAATTTTGGGAATGGTTGTGTTTTAGAATTAAAATCTACTTATTTATTGGGACCAAAATAATATCAAATTTGATTCCACAGATTGCAAGATACACAGTCTGCATAACCTTAAACTTCCATGTTCATTAAACATCAAGAAATCATGCTTTCTTGTTTCATCATGTAAATTCTTAACTGACAAAAACACATGTGGGCAACATTATCATCCTTTATGTTGCCTTCCTTGACTTAACATAAGCTTTTGTCTCTATTCCATGTAACTTCTCTGGGCTGCTTTTGTAGACAATGCAACAATCCTTTCACAGTCTCAAGTTAGCCTTAGGACATGTGTCTGGGCCTTGGCAGACTTTGTAGGGAAGAAAAGCACATAAATAATTACTATAAACTAAATGTACTGTATGATATTCTCAAACACCAGTGGTGCAATGATAATCATCAGACTGACATACTCTAGTTAATTCTCTCTGACAACTACTATTATTATACAAGACATTTTTTTTCAAATTTTTCAGTTGACTTGTGGTTCCTCCCACCAGTTTCTGTTGCCCTTAAGTTAAGGGAAAGCTGGAGCAGAAATCCACCACTGGGTTTATGATGTAACATGGCAGATGCCTCTAGTGGATATTAGTTATTGTAATGAGTGGATTCTAGACCAGAACTTGCTTGTTCCTACTGAATATTCAATTTCACAATTACTATGCATTGCAATGCTTTTTGCTGGGCCTGTTTGTCACAGTGGTATTGGAGGCTGGTATCAGAAAATCATTTTTGTAGAGAGAGTCTGTCTTTATGATTCAAGGAATTCTGAAGTTCATAGTCAGATTTTCTTTCATAGTCTCTTCTAAGACATTATATACTGCTCTTTGATATCTTTCAATGATTGTTATGTTTTCTCTGCATTGTATTATGTTTTATTTTTATTTTTTTGCTTTAGCCTCCTGGCCATTGACTATTGTTGTTGTTGTTAGCTGCGAAGTCGTGTCCGACCCATCGCGACCCTATGGACAACATTCCTCCAGGCCTTCCTGTCCTCTACCATCTTCTGGAGTCCATTTAAGCTCACGCCTACTGCTTCAGTGACTCCATCCAGCCACCTCATTCTCTGTCGTCCCCTTCTTCTATTGCCCTCGATCTTTCCCAGCATTAGGCTCTTCTCCAGTGAGTCCTTCCTTCTCATTAGGTGGCCAAAGTACTTGAGTTTTAGCTTCAGGATCTGGCCTTCTAAAGAGCAGTCAGGGTTGATCTCCTCTAGGACTGACCGGTTTGATCGCCTTGCAGTCCAAGGGACTCGCAGGAGTCTTCTCCAGCACCACAGTTCAAAGGCCTCAATTCTTTGGCGCTCAGCCTTTCTTATGATCCAACTTTCACTGCCATACATTGCAACTGGGAAGACCATAGCCTTGACTATACGCACTTTTGTTGACAGGGTGATGTCTCTGCTTTTTAGTGTGCTGTCTAGATTTGCCATGGCTTTCCTCCCCAGGAGCAAGCGTCTTTTAATTTCTTGGCTACAGTCCCCATCTGCAGTGATCTTGGAGCCCAGGAAAATAAAATCTGTCACTACCTCCATTTCTTCCCCATCTATTTGCCAGGAATTGAGAGGGCCAGATGCCATGATCTTGGTTTTCTTAATGTTAAGTTTCAACCCAAGTTTTGCACTCTCCTTCTTCACCCGCAACAAGAGGCTCTTTAGTTCTTCTTCACTTTCTGCCATTAGAGTGGTATCATCTGCGTATCTTAGGTTGTTGATATTTCTTCCGGCAATCTTAATTCCAACTTTTGATTCATCTAGCCCTGCCTTTCTCATGATGTGCTCTGCATATAAGTTAAATAGGCAGGGCGACAGTATACAGCCTTGCCGGACTCCTTTCCCAATTTTGAACCAATCAGTGGTTCCGTGTCCAGTTCTCACTGTTGCTTCTTGATCCGCATATAGGTTTCTCAAGAGACAAATAAGATGGTCTGGTACTCCCATCTCTTTAAGAACTTGCCACAGTTTGTTATGATCCACACAATCAAAGGCTTTAGCATAGTCAATGAAGCAGAAGTAGATGTTTTTCTGGAACTCCCTAGCTTTCTCCATGATCCAGCGTATGTTGGCAATTTGATCTCTAGTTCCTCTGCCTCTTCGAAATCCTGCCTGCACTTCTGGTAGTTCTCGATCCACATACTGCTGAAGTCTAGCTTGTAGGATTTTAAGCATGACTTTACTAGCATGAGAAATGAGTGCAATGGTGCGATAGTTTGAACATTCTTTGGCACTGCCTTTCTTTGGAATTGGAATGTAAACTGATCTTTTCCAATCCTGTGGCCATTGTTGAGTTT
Source organism: Vipera berus (assembly GCF_964194415.1). Lineage (NCBI taxonomy): Eukaryota > Metazoa > Chordata > Lepidosauria > Squamata > Viperidae > Vipera > Vipera berus. Next base: position 34,713,355 of record NC_138209.1, read on the forward strand.
TCCAAATTTGCTGGCAAATTGAGTGTAGCACTTTTACTGCATTGTCTTTTAAGATTTTGAATAGCTCAGCTGGAATACTGTCACTTCCACTAGCTTTGTTGTTGCTCAGCTTTTCTAAGGCCCACTTCACTTCACATTCTAGGATGTCTGGCTCGAGGTCAGTGACCACCTCATTGTGATTATCAGGGACGTTAAGCTCATTCTTGTATAGTTCTTCTGTGTAATTTTGCCACCTCTTCTTAATCTCTTCTGCCTCTGTTAGGTCCCTGCCATTTTGGTCCTTTATCATGCCCATTTTTGCATTAAACGTTCCCTTCATTTCTCCAATTTTCTTGAAAAGATCTCTGGTCCTCCCTATTCTATTATTTTCTTCTATTTCTTTGCACTGTTCATTTAAGAAGGCATTCTTATCTCTTCTAGCTATTCTCTGGAATTCTGCATTCAATTGGGTGTATCTTTCTTTTTCTCCCTTGCCTTTCGCTTCCCTCCTTTCCTCAGCTATTTGCAAAGCTTCCTCAGACAGCCATTTTGCTTTCTTGCATTTCTTTTTCTTTGGGATGGTTTTGGTTGCTACCTGTTGTACAATGTCGCGAACCTCTGTCCATAGTTCTTCAGGCACTCTGTCTATCAGATCTAATTCCTTAAATCTATTTGTCACCTCTACTGTATATTCAACAGGGATATGATTTAATTCATACCTGAGTGGCCTAGTGCTTTTCCCTACTTTCTTCAGTTTAAGCCTAAACTTTGCAAGGAGAAGCTCATGGTCTGAGCCACAGTCAGCTCCTGGTCTTGTTTTTACTGACTGTATAGAGCTTCTCCATCTTTGGCTGCAGAGCATATAGTCAATCTGATTTCTGTGTTGACCGTCTGGTGATGTCCATGTGTAAAGCCGTCTCTTGGGTTGTTGGAAAAGAGTGTTTGCTATGACCATCGTATTCTCTTGACAGAATTCTATCAGCCTGTGCCCTGCTTCATTTTGCACTCCAAGGCCAAACTTGCCTGTTATTCCAGTTATCTTTTGGCTTCCTACTTTAGCATTCCAATCCCCCATGATGATAAGAACATCATTTTTTGGTGTTAGTTCTATAAGGTGCTGTAGTGCTTCATAGAACTGGTCAATTTCATCCTCTTCAGCACTGGTGGTTGGGGCATAGACCTGGACTACTGTGATATTGAATGGTTTGCCTTGGATTCGAACTGAGATCATTCTGTCATTTTGAGGATTGTATCCCAGTATTGCTTTTCCTACTCTTTTATTGACTATGAAGGCTACTCCATTTCTTCTGAAGGATTCTTGCCCACAGTAGTATACCTGATGGTCATCTGAATTAAATTCACCCATTCCTGTCCATTTTAGTTCGCTGATACCTAAGATGTCAATGTTCAGTCTTGTCATCTCTTGTTTGACCACGTCCAGTTTTCCTTGATTCATGGATCTTACATTCCAGGTTCCTATGGAGAAAAAATCTTTACAGCATCGGACTTTCCTTTCACCACCAGACATATCCACAGCTGAGCGTCCTTTCGGCTTTGGCCCAGTCGCTTCATTCTTTCTGGCGCTACTAGTACTAGCCCTCTGCTCTTCCCCAGTAGCATATTGGACGCCTTCCGACCTGAGGGGCTCATCTTCCAGCGTCATATCGTTTTGCCTTTTGGTACTGTCCATAGGGTTTTCATGGCAAAGATACTGGAGTGGTTTGCCATTTCCTTCTCCAGTGGATCACGTTTTGTCAGAACTCTCTGCTATGACCTGTCCGTCTTGGGTGGCCCTGCACGGCATAGCTCATAGCTTCATTGAATTACGCAAGCCCCTTCGCCACGACAAGGCAGTAATCCATGAAGGGGGCCATTGACTATATTTACTATTAAATAAATAAATAGGAAGACAAAACATAGATTTCCCTCCCCCCCCAGTAATTATGGCTGTACTATTAATTTCATTCATGGATTCAGATTCACATGAAATACTATTCGTTAATTTCAGAGACAGATGAGGCAGATGATCTGTAGCAAATTAAATCTCATGGGAATTTACAACCATATTCACAAAAATAGAGGGCATAGATATTTAATTGTATTTGATACACCTTTTGGAAATTTAAATAGAAGAAAATACTGTTTAGATTGTAGTAAAGTTCCTTAATATTCTGTTCCTGAAAGGAACAGAACGTTCTATTAAGTTCTGGACTAACTGCAAGAATGTAGAATCCTTACAAAATTATCAGATTCACCCAGAGCCAGGTCCATTTGGTGTTATTTCTTTTTCATTTTATGTTCTGGATCGCTTATATTCTAGCCCTCTGCATAAGCAGACAGGCATTTTATTATGTCAGCAGTCTGATGTGATTTTCTTTAACATCTTTAATGTTAAGTGCAGCCCAGGATTTGCAATAGAAGCATTAGTTGTTCTAGTGAAGGGGTCCCCAAACCCTGGGCTGCCCCACTACTAGGCTTTGAGCCATTCAGAACTGGGCCACAGAAGTGGTGGGTCGAGCGTTAAAATTGGAATTTGGTACTGTTATTATTTTTTTAGAATTCATGTAGTACAATGTGTTATCTTGGTAGAGTGTAAAAATACTGCCACAACTGTATTGATTATCTATCTGTATTTGTTTTCTACCTGTACTTGATTTTCCCATCTGTTCCAGCTATTATCCATAACTATATTTAAGAATAATAACAATAATACAAAAATGCTGCTGTAGGATGTAAATGAGAAGCTAGAGACAACAGCTGGGGCTCAGGACCCCCAGGTTGTTTGAAAGAAAATGGATTCTGGCATGATGTCATGGGTCCGACTAATGAGACAGCTCAAAGAACATTCCTGCATTGTTTATTCTAAAAAGTCTATAATAATGAGAACGAAGCATTGGCACTCATGGATGGATGCCAGAATCTGAATTCTCCTCCCCTGAACACATTGTATCATACACAATTTCCTCCCTTAATTTCACGTCATAAATCACATTCTCCAATTAGTTTAACATACAAAGTTTCACTTCCTTTCTGTAGCGCGCCATCCCTTATCTTGTTTAAAACAACCAGGTTAGCATTCTCCTCCCCCCACCCCAGCTTCATTGATTCAAAGCAAAACAGTTTAAAGGAAAAGGCTGCATCTTATATTGTCAGAGCAAAAACATCCAATGTTTGCAGCATTGACATCCAGCCCCCCTTACAAAAAGGACAGATCCTGTAATGCAAACAAAAGCATATGTCAGGGATTATCTCTTGGTTTGTTGGGTTTTTTTTCATGAAACGTTTTGATGAGTCGCTCAGCCTTCACATTGCTAGATTTTGTCCAAGTAGCTTCAGACAGTGAGTACCCCTTCAATTGTACTAGGTACTGCAATTTCCCTTTAAAATTTTTAGAGTCAAGAATGCCTTTCACCTCATAGTGTCTCTGACCCGCTATTATGAGGGGCCTGGATGCCTTCTTAGGGGGAGGTCTTAAGGTGGAGTCCTGAAAAGGTTTCAAAAGGCTGCAATGGAAGACAGTGTGAACTTTCCCTAAAAGCCTAGGGAGTTTTAATTCTACTGTGATGGGGTTGATGATCCTTATGATGGGGAAAAGCCCCAAGAATTTTGGCCCTAATTTCTTGCTGGGTAATTGGAGGCATAAATATTTAGTTGACAGATAAACCTTTTCCCCAACTTGGAATGTTCTTTGTGGAGCCCTCTTTTTATCAGCCTGTTTTTGCTAAGTCTTGGAAGTCTTTTTTAATGGTGTTTTTGTGTTTCTCCAAACTTCTTCCCACCCCCTCACCCATTGATCAAGTGTCTGGGAAGCGGAGGACACCTGAGGGTATTCAGGCATTGGGTTGAACTCTTTTCCTGTGGCTACTCTGAAAGGTGTGTAGCCATTGCTGCTGTGAACAGAATTATTGTAAGCCACCTCAGCGAAAGGGAGGAGATCAGTCCAGTTTGTCTGTTGGTAGGAAACTAGCATCTGAGATATTGCTCCACCATTTTGTTAGCGGATTCTGCAGCCCCATTGGTAGCTGGATGAAAAGCTGATGATAAGCCTTGAGATGATCCAATTAATTTAAGAAAACTGCTCCAAACTTTCACTGTGAACTGCACTCCTCTATCCAAAATTATTCACTTAGGGATGCCATGCAGTCAGTAGATAAGTTTCAGGAACAATTTAGTCAGTCATTGGGCAGATGGGAGTCCTTTGCAGGCAATAAAATGAGCTTGCTTTGAAAACAGGTCTATCACAGTCCAGATGACAGTATTTCCTCTACTTTTGGATAGGTCTACAATAAAGTCCATAGCTATTTCTTCTCATGGTCGAGAAGAGTCCGCCACCTGCTGCAATAACCCAGGGGTTTTCCCTGGAATTCTTTTCACGGTGGCACATATGGTACAACTTCTGACATAGTTTTCCACATCTCGTTTTAGCCCCAGCCACCAAAATTGCCAGCAGATGAGGTGTAGAGTTTTTAAATATCTGAAGTGTCCAGTCTGTTTTACATCATGGCTGTGTTTGAGAGCATTGAGATGGAGGGTTTCAGGTAGATACATTTTCCCCCCATTGTATGCCAAACCATCCCTGCATGTTAAGGAGGTTTGATTATCTTTGAACCATTCATCGGTGAGGAGCTCTCATTTTATCTTCTTCACTCCCAGGTCATCAGGATTGGGAGTTCTGCGAGGTGTGAGTTGTGCCGCAGGTTGTGAACTGGGGATAATTGCCTCTTTGACCTCCTCGTGTTCACTTTTGTACTGGGGCAATCAGGATAGCACATCAGCTAAGAGGTTTTTCCCTCCTGGTATGTACTTTAGAGTGAAGTTGAAATGATCAAAGTACTGTGCCCACTGCACTTGTTTTGGGGACAGTTTGCAGGGGGTGTTCAGTGCCTCTAGGTTTTTGTGATCTGTCCATACTTCAAATGGCACCTTGTTCCCTTCTAAATAGTGTCGCCAGTTTAACGGGCTCCACCTAATGGCAAAGGCCTCCTTCTCCCAGATTGCCCATTTCCTCTCGCTTTCAGTGAATTTTTTTGGAGGTATAGGCGCAGGGTTGTAGGACTCCACTTTTGTTCTTTTGCAGTAATAGAACTCCAACTGCAGCGGCGCGCCTGGTGGCCATGAGGCAGCCATGTGCACTCACTCATTGGGTGGGCTAAAATTCCCTGTAACATCTGTTGAATAAATGGGGGGATCAGGGCCTATAGGTAGTCTCACAGTTCTCATTCCTTTCTTTCACCAGATAAACATTCCATTTGTCCAAACAGGTTAATCCTAGGATCACAGCCTCAGTCATTTTTGGGGCCACTAGGAAGCGAATAAACTCCCAGTGCTCACCTATTTCTAGGCATAGGGGCTCCATTAATTGCGTGACTAAAGTCCCTCCCATCAGGGAGCCATTGGCTTGTTTGAACCTTACAGGTTTGGAGAGCAGTTTTGCTCGTATGCCCAGTTTCATGGCAAATGGCAAGCTAATGATGCATTGGAAGCATCCAGAATCAACTAGCATATTTAAATCTACCTGTATACCTGATTTAGGGATTATGAGCTTGGCAGGTAGTGAGAAAGGTGGGACATATTGGCTCACCATCAGGTCATTCTCTCCTTCATTGTCGCTGTCAAAAGAGGGTAGAATGGGGGCAGATCCAGCCTGAGTTCCAGCATCCTCCCATGTAGGGGATGTGACCTGGGCAACAGGTTCCTGCATCATCTGGTTGGATTTCTCTCCCATTAGCTGCTGTGCAGGTTTCTTTCTCGCTGCTGGTCCTGGTCTATTCTATAATTGGGGGTAGTGGACTGTGCAATTCACTGCTTGATGTCCCTGCTGTCCACACAGGAAACACTTAATTGACGGGCCTGCAGATGGCCTAGGTCTTTCAGCCATCACAGTAGTTGGAGATTTTCATGGGGGTGATTGCCATTCAGGTTGTTCTGGCCTCAGCTCGGCTTCAGGTGGGAGAGGCTTCTTATAGCAGCCAAGCTGAACATCTAATCTTACCGCTGCCCAGTACCATTCTTGCAGCTTGTCAGGTACAGCTTGGATGCAGGCCTGAGAAAGGTGGTTGTGGGATTCAGAGACCAGTCAACGCAGGGTGTCCCAAATATGTCTATCTGCCTATGCAGAGTTTATTGTATTTATACAGTTTTAACAAGCAGGAAACTATGCATAGCAAAATCATTGTTTATTACCCCCCGTAGATAGGGCTCGCAACTTGGGAGTCCTCCTAGATTCACGGCTCACCCTGGAAGACCATATAGGAGCTGTGACTAGGGGGGCTTTCGCCCAGGTTCGCCTGGTGCGCCAGTTGCGGCCCTATCTAAGCCGGGATGATCTATGCACGGTCACTCATGCGCTCGTGACCTCTCGACTAGACTACTGCAACGCTCTCTACATGGGGCTGCCCTTGAGGACCACCCGGAAGCTCCAACTGGTACAGAATGCAGCCGCGAGAGTTGTGTTGGGAGTCTCCCGATACTCCCACGTTACACCTCTGCTCCGTGAGCTGCATTGGTTACCAGTTGCCTTCCGGGTGAGATTCAAGGTACTAGTAATGGTATTCAAAGCCCTACATGGCAGGGGTCCGGAGTACCTGAGGGAACACCTGCTGCCGGCATCGACTTCCCTCCGCCCTGTGCGTTCCCACAGAGAGGGCCTCCTCAGGGTGCCACCGGTCAGAGAATGTTGACTGGTGGCCCCCAGGGGGAGATCCTTCTCTGTGGGTGCTCCGGAGCTATGGAACCAGCTACCGATTGAGCTCCGGACGGCGCCCGACCTTCGCTCCTTTCGCCGCGAGCTAAAAACATACTTTTTTGAACAAGCTGGCCTGGCCTGATGAGGGGATTGGGGGGGTCTTCTATTTTTATTTTACTAGGTTTTATGGATGTATTTTAGTATGTGGGCATTTATTTAATCTATTTTTAACTTTTGTAGTTTGTATTTTTATTCTTGCCCTGTTCACCGCCCTGAGTCCTTCGGGAGAAGGGCGGTATAGAAATATTATTAAATAAATAAATAAATAAATATTGGTTTATTCCCTAGTCAATCTTAAAGAATATCTGAACATCCCAAACCAGGGCAGAGTCTTCCTTATCTAGCTAGTTCCTGGCAGTCCTTGGCAAGGCTAATTGGAATGAGCTGAGAGACATGGGAATAACAAGATACTGAGGCAGGCAGTTTGCTGTGCATGTCCCTTCATATCCTTGACCTCCATCTCAACAGGTGGTCATCCAATCTTTCCCTGAAATGATGAATTATGGATTGCTCAGGCCATCTCTCTATCCAACCAGCTATTTTAAAGAACTCCCGCACATACTCCAGGGCAGGTTGGCCAGCTTGTTATATCCTTGACCTCCATCTCAACATCTCACTCTTTTCTTTTTAGTTTGCCAAGCACTTACAAAAAAGGTTTAATGGATGGGTCCTAATCAGGAGAGGAATATCCTTGCAATTGCTTATACAAAGCATATACCTGACTTTGAGGTAGTGTGGGAGGGGGTTTAGGGCAAAAAGCTGTGATACATATGTTGCAAAAGGAAGGGAGACACTGAACAAAACAGCATCCACCAATCAAAATTACACAAATAATGACTAAATAGCGTAGGATATTCCCCAATAAATTTGTAGGTAGCCAGGTCCATAGGCTCTCCCAGCAAGATTTTAAAGGGTCAATTTTCAAATCAGAGGCCAAATTGTATAAAATATTGAGCTGGTGTTGTATGGTTCGTGATTCATCTGAAAGATTAAAACAACACATTCCTTCAAAACTTTCACAACCCAAATGCCGATGCAGAAGCAAATAATCAATAGCAGCACAATTTTGTAAAATACCTTTACATAAAGCTTGCAGCTCGTGGTTGATTGCTGAAATAGCTATAGAAGTAGCATTAATTGTTTTTGCCAAATTACATGCAATAGCTTTAATGTTAAGATGAGCATGAACAGCAATCGCTGGCACACCCACTACAGATATAAATAAAGCTACATATTCTGCTTTATCAAGTAAAGCTGGTTCAGAATCACAGGTGTTATCTAGCGTGACTCCTCATCAAAAACGATTTGAGTGAATTTGCTGTTTGGAAAGCAAAACAGGAATCAACCGGCTGACACAACACAGTGCTTCACTAATATTAGCAGGAATGTAATTAAAAGTTTCTTGACCACATGTAAAAAAACATCCTTGTGGGAGTCAAATATGAGCAAAATTAAAGGAAGTTTCCTCAAAAGCTGTACAATTTAAAACAGGTGAACTAATGTGAAAACAGTGAGGTTTTTTACTTGAAGATGTACAATTAACTATTTTAGTGCATGTTATATTCTCAGGGATAGCTACTATTGGGGTGTGCAAAGCAATTACATCAGGGGGTAAATCATAGGCAGTCAACCCCCAACTAGATATAGTCCCATAGTTAAAGTTTTTATACAATAGAAATTTGCTCAAGCCAGTAAAGTTTTGAGTTACTGCAGAAGGAGTACAGACAGGGATTAGACATGTAGAAAGCAAATTTTCCATGTCATACAATTCAGATAAAAGACTTCATTTTGTGTGATGTTAGCTAGCTGCACCCATACGTTTTGCTTCATTCACTAAGTGAATGTTTGGGTGAGATGACAGCTGCTGACACTAAAGGGCAACAATTAATAATCAGGCATAAACAAATAATGGCTAAGGAATTGACAGTTAAAACCACAAAAATGGCAGCACATAAATTCTCAGGGGTTTGCTCCACATGCTGCTGTTGTAGCACTGTCTGCGCTTTGGTGGTCAGGCTTTTCATATCTCCCCACGTTACTGGACGGCTGGTCTGGCAAGATCATATTGGCCGCTGTGCCGTCTGTAAAGTCATTTTGGCCATTTCTGGAACCAGATTCTGGGACTGGTGCCACAACATCCTTAGCTAGGCAGATACAACATGCTAGAATCCACAAAGGTCCTGTAGGAGCAAGCACAGCAGCGTATCCTCCTCCCCAAGTAATTAGAGGGACTGGCCCTAACCATGTTTTGACTGGCAATGCCCGATAATATACTAGAGGAGGAGGCAAACTTGTTTTCTGTTGAAAGTATCTCTGATAAGCGGTCGAATTTTGAATAGAGACATTCAACTGATTTAAGGTAAATAAAACTTTTTTAACCTGTTGTGTTACCCATGACAAATTGGGTACCTGAGATCCCTCCTTTTTTATTTGTTTGTGAAAACAGTCCTTAAAGGACCGATTAGCACATTCCATGATGGCTTGACCTGTGGAATTGTAGGGTAACCCATGAGTAAGAACAATATTCCAGGTTGTAGAAAATTGCAAAAAGGCTGATGAAGAATAGGCCGGGCTGTTATCAGTTTTTGAAGAGGAGGGTTTGCCCAAGGCAGTAATGGCTGAAAAAAGATGAGAAATAACATGATTAGCCATTTTCCCTCATTGAGGTGCGGCCCAAAGTACTCCTGAATAGGTATCAATAGATAAATGAATATCCTTCCAGGGAGCCAAGGATGGAACATGAGTGACATCCATTTGCCATAGTTGATTAGAGGTGAAACCACGGGGATTAACTCCCATGTCCCCCGAGGGGGATGCCCCAGAACATTAGGGACAGGATGAAACAATTTGCTTGGCTTGGTCAAGCGGAATATGGCAAGCTTGTGCCAGCCCCCTGGAATTTTGATGAAAAAAAAGTGACTGAAAAAAGGATCTGAAAACAAAGTAGGTAAAACATGAACAGCAGTATCGGCATGACTGTTGCCTTCAGAAAGAGGTCCAGGAAGAGATGAGTGACTGCGTATATGAGAAACAAAATATAAATGCTTTCTGTCTTGTAATAATTGCTGTAAAGTTAAAAACAAAGCCATGAGATTGGAGTCAATCCTGGGTATAATGTAAGCACCTGGAAGATTAAAAATAAGTTGACACACATAATGAGAATCAGAGAATAAATTAAAAGGCTATTGAGAAAAAGTATAAAAAGCTAAAATAGCAGCAGACAATTCTGAGCGTTGCGGAGACGACTGTATTGCAGTATAGGACACTTTCCATGTATCATCATTAGAATCCTTGTAAGCAATCGCTCCTCTCATTCGTCCTCCATCTGAAAAAACAGTTGGAGCTTGCAAAAGCGAAGAAGACGAAAGCAATGGGCAGATAGGAAAAGAAGAAGTCATTAAACACACAAGCCAAGGATCTTTAGGCAAATGATATGCAATACAGCCCACATAGTCAGTTAAAGCACACTGAAGAGATAGGTTATTCTGAAAATAAAATTGAAAATCAGATTCCAATCAGATGGAAACAAACTTCTGTCAAGTAGGTTAAAACTTACAAATCTAAACAAAACAATGCAGAGTAATTTCTTTTAAAACTCAAAAGATTGCAAAAAGAGTTGTCCAACAAGTACTGTCTCCTCCTTCCAGGAAAAAAAAACTGCAAGCTGAAACTGCAAGAGTGGGTATTAAATTTCACATCCACCCTCCCTTTCTCAAACCAGAATTCTAAGCAGAGAGAAAAAAACAGTTAAAATGACCAGCCCCCCCCTCTCTCTCTCTCACTCTTAAAGTAACACAGCAGGGAGGGGGGGAGAAAGAGACTGGAGGGGGAAAAGAAAAGGTAAAAGGAATTTTCCTTCACATGCATTTTCCATAAATTCACTCACAGATCCCCCATAAAACTCTTCTCATGCAAACACTTACAACAATAACATCAGCAATTTACTGTTCCTTTCACAGCCTGGGATGGAGGTGGGAGTGGTAGGTGTTTTTTAGGGCTAACACATACACATTTACACATCAGCAAATTAACTCATTCACGTCCATTCCAACTGCCGGCATAAACAATTTCACATACAAAAAATTCATTTCATACTTTCTCCAGGAAAACTAATCATGATTATTATAATTTCAGGGAGCTGTTTACAAGCCAATGAGCTCCTTGTTCCAAATATTTTTGTTTGTTTGTTTGTTAAATAATAAGGCCTTTTTGTTTATTGTTACCAGAGGGGATTTATACCCTCTTCCAAGTCTTGGAATAACACAGAACAACATAGACAGACGTATATACACAGGTACTAGTAAAACAACATTCATTTAGACATATGACTTGTCCTCCAAGAAGCGAGGAAATCAGGAGGTGATTCCAACCAAACACGGTTTTATAGGGCCCTTTAACCATCTCCCATTTTTCTCACCATTCCAAGTCCAAGCTTAATGTTCCAAATGTACAGATAGTATATAACAAAACAAAACACACATCAATTTGGAGTTTGAAGCCAAAGCAAGCTTCCCCTTTTAATTGAAAGGAGAGGAAGTTTTATGGTTACTTACAATTTATCTCACCAACTGCAAAAGACAGTGGGAAAAGACTAAAAGGAATATTGAACCTGGGATCTTTTGTAGGTGTGAAGTGGGAGGTGTCCTCACCTCCAACAAAAGAATAAAATAGTCCAAAGAGCCAAATTAAAAGAAAAAGACAGAAGAAAAAACTTGCTTTTGGTTTCAACCTCTGATAGAAAGGGCTGGGAGATGCTGCAGACATGCACCCCCCTGGATTTCAACATTCCCTTTTAAAATGACCAGGTTTTCCACAGTTATAACACTTTCCTTGAGGCTTGCTGCCTTGTGATAAAGCGGCTGCCAATAAATTGGTTTGATAAAAGACTGTTCCTATATCCTGTAACCTGTTAACAAAATCAGGATACGGCTCAGTAGCCTTTTACCTGATGTTAGAGAAGGCTTGATGAGGTTTGCCAGAAGCAGGTACTTTTCCAAATGCTTGGTAAATGTATTCAGAAGAAACCTGTAGAGTGGCATCTGGTAAAACAACTTCAGCATCAACTGGAACAAAGGGACCAGACCCATCAGCAATTTTTTCTACATTTCCCCCTTCTTTTGCTAATTGTTCCTCTAAAATTTGCCTCTTGGGGGTATACAATGGCTGTGAAGAAGCAGAAGAATTAACCTCTTCATGAGGAGCTGAATGTCCAATTAAAGATAACTTTGGAGGAAAAAAAATATTTGATCATAATTAGGTAGAGGTGTTGTGGACAATTGTTGTCCTGCCAGAGCATCAAAGCCAAATTTTTCCACTGCTTGACGGCATTGAAGCCATAGATGTAATATGTGGAGCCCGGGGTTCAAGATGTAAACTATGCCCTATCTTTACCCAGTCCTGTAAACGAAGCATCCCTCGCTACGGATACCAAGGACAATGTTTCCCTATCTCTCCTATGAGCTTCTTTATCTCTGCCACAGGTGCTTTAAGCCCTGACTTTTGTAGCAGAAAGGTAAGTTCCTCTACATGCTGCTGCTGCTGATGAGATAGATTGCAACCCATACTTACCTCGGAGGGGTCCCGTAGGACGAAGGTACCTTTGGGGGCTATTCCAGATGAAGGTAAATATGTTGAAAGTTGCTCCCCCAGAGGGAGGTTCCTTTTGTTTGTCTTTAAAGATTTATGATCCCTATTAATTTGTTTTTAAAGATCTATTGTCCCTGTTCAGAGTGCCAAATGTGGGATTCAGAGACCAGTCAACACAGGGTGTCCCGAATATATCTGTCTGCCTATGCAGAGTTTATTGTATTTATACAGTTTTAACAAGCAGGAAACTATGCACAGCAAAAGCATTGTTTATTGGTGTACTCCCTGGTCAATCTTAAAGAATATTCGAACATCCCAAACCAGGGCAGAGTCTTCCTTATCTAGCTAGTTCCTGGCAGTCCTTGGCAAGGCTAATTGGAATGAGCTGAGAGACATGGGAATAACAAGATACTGAGGCAGGCAGTTTGCTGCACATGTCCCTTCATATCCTTGACCTCCATCTCAACAGGTGGTCATCCAATCTTTCCCTGAAATGATGAATTATGGATTGCTCAGGCCATCTCTCTATCCAACCAGCTATTTTACGGAACTCCCGCACATACTCCAGGGCAGGTTGGCCAGGTTGTTTTATCTTGTGGATTTGCTCTTCTGCTTTGAGGCCCATAGATGGGTCCTCAAATCTTTTTCTCAGCCCTAGGAGGAAGAGGTGGGGGTCTTCCAATTCAGGGGCTTGCTCATTATATAAATTGTTTAACCATTTGGATGCTTCTCCCTCTAGGCTGGATGCAATCACATCGACCATAGGACCTTGGCCCAGCAATTCAAATGAGAGCATACTTGGTTGAGGAAAAAAATCAGTTTCTCTGGGTCCCCATCGAAGGTTGCTCTGAGGGGTGGGGCCATCATTGGTTGCTGGGGCCTCCACTGCTGCTGTTTAAACCCCAGTTGCTGGTGACCCCATTGGTGCTGCTTTTTGCCCAGGGGTTGCACGTTCAGGCCCTGCTACTGCCCCCCTTGCTGTGGTTGTCTGAGGGGAGGCTGCTGGGTCTCCCTCATTTGTGGGCCCCTCAGCAGTTGCTGCACATTCAGGGGCAGTGATTAATCTCCTTGCTGTGGTCGTCCTTCCACCAGCTTCTGATCTCCAGGCTTCTGCACCACCCCAAGCTGTTGCAAGCCTCTATTAGCTGTGGCAAGCTCAGAGGTTGTTGGCCTTTCACTTGCGGGTGTTCCCCAAACTCCCATTGCTACAGAGGCTCCAGGCTGGGGTTCTCTGTCTCTGTGGGTCTGGAGGGCCTGGCAGGGGACTCCTGGGGCTGGCAGACTGTCTGGTCTGCAGACAGGATTTTCCGCTCACCCAAATTCTCAGTTGCAGACAATCTGGTAGCTCTCCAACATTCTGCTTTTGAAATCTTTGGCAGGACAGTCTCGAAGCGTCTGGAGACTGCGCTGGAGTGTTCCAGCCTGATGACCAGATAAGCTCTTCTAACTGCTTGTGATCTCCCCGAAACTGGGAGATCTCATCTTCCCACAGCATGCTGTCTGTTACTTCCTCCTCTGAGGTGTCAGTAGCTGCCAGGTCACTGTCTCCAAGCAGTTTCTCTTTTCCCATGATGAAGATTTTTCCCTGAATCTTTGCCAGCTTCTCTCAAGGCTAGAGACAACATCTGGGGCTCAGAACCCCCAGGTTGTTTGAAAGAAAATGGATTCTGGCATGATGTCATGGGTCCGACTAATGGGACAGCTCAAAGAACATTCCTGCATTGTTTATTCTAAAAAGTCTATAATTAGGAGAATGAAGCATTGGCACTCATGGATGGATGCCAGAATCTGAATTCTCCTCCCCTGAAGACATTGTATCATCCACAATTCCCTCCCTTAATTGCATGTCATAAATCACATTCTCCAATTAGTTTAACATGCAGAGTTTCACTTCCTTTCTGTAGTGTGCCATCCCTTATCTTGTTTAAAATAACTGGGTTAGCATTCTCCTCCACTCCCCAGCTTCATTGATTCAAAGCAAAACAGTTTAAAGGAAAAGGCTGCCTCTTATATTGTCAGAGCGAAAACATCCAATGTTTGCAGCATTGACATAATGAGTGGGAGAAAAATCTCATGTTAAAAATTTCAAAAAAATATATGGTTGTTTGTTTGTTTAAAAATGGAGATGTGTTTACCAAGAGTCTCTCATATTGGAGAGAATTCCTGACTGGCACAACATTAGTAATTAAATTCAGTTCTCAGCCAGAAATTTCGATGAGGTCTAGAGTGTTAAGTGTTGGAAATGAGTATTCTGTGCTTACTTAGTTGCACCTTAGAGATCTCTTAGCAGTTAGAAAGGGAGAATTGTGGCTAGATAAAGGTTATGATCATTAGATACGGCCATTTTTCACTGAACGCAATGATCTTTTATGCAGGAATTGTGGCTTGAGGGTGACATAACAATGTGGCTAAAGTTGAAACTAATCTTTTTATATGAAGAGGCACAAGCTGCATGATTACCAGAAAAGCTCCCAAATTCTTTGCTCACAGCTTGATCTAAGTGGATGATGCGATTTGTACTCCATGCCTGAATTAATGTTATAAGATAGAGTTATTCAGGAAAATATTTTCTGCCTGCCATTTCTTCTCTTTGTGCCTTTTCCTCTTTGTTTTGCTTCTTTTTCTCTGTCATCTTTCACAATTACCACAGATTATTTAGAAATTGTATCACAGTTTTTTAACTCTTCCAACTTATAGGAATGATTATAAATATATGAAAAGTAAAATTATGGCATAATAGGAATATTCAGCTGTGAATAGCTGAAGTTAGGGAACACAATAGTCTGCTTTGAAATTGGGAACCAACCAAGAAAAGATAAAATCTGAAACTTGGGACCTCTGAAGGGATTATAATGAAAACTCTGTTTAAAAAATAGTTAGTGTTTCCCACAAGAATATTTTAACCAGTCTGAAGTCAAAATTTATGCAATCAAACAGAGAATGTCTTAGCACTAGCCCTGGTAGACCAAATAATTGATAACTGCACAATTAATCATGCAATATTCATAAATTTCACTAAGACCCAGTCATCTGTAGCTGTTTCTGTCTATCCAACCATATTTTCTCCTGTAGTACAGGTGGTGGGGACTGGATAGGAACCCTGCATGGCTGTGATTGAGTAAAGAAGATGTCATGCCGCACACTAGGAATCCTTTTCTTTATCCAGTCATTTTTTGCCCTTGTTCTGTTACTATGCGCATTTCTGGAGTCCTAATCACTTAAAGCAGACTGGAAAGAAGGACTGCAATAGGGCCAAGAATAATGGTTAAGAGAAGCCAGGATTTCTTGTTTTTTTGTTTCATAGAAATTAAAGGTTCAGAGATGGACTTTATTATTCATATCTTTTTTCTAAGATGTTATTATTTACAGTGGATACATATAAACTAGAAATAATTATATGTGGCAATTTTTATAGCCTTTCTGCATGTATGTTAAAATACGAATTCAGCCTCCATACTGGTTTCCCTGTGATGCTAGCAATTGCAATCTTTGACATGCATATGCTCATAATTGGCATGATAATTCTTCCAAAATGAAAATGAGCAACAAAGTAGAGTGGGAAAGCAGAAGATGTGAGTTGGCTAAGCTACAGTGTCCTTATTTTTATTTCCCCCTCCCCTTGTATGATTGTGAATGGTTGACCTTTCATTTATTTTCTGGAGCAGTAGAAGCTAACCCCCTAGGCTCAAATCTTGTTAATCATGATTGTGTTGCGTTGTGAATGCAACCTCTCAGAGTAACAAGAATTCCCATATGTATGATATGTCTGTGTATATATTTATATATGTGTGTGTATATACATGAATGACTGATCCATATGTCAATCTTATATTTTTTAAACATTTCATAAGTTTCTCAGCAGATGGTATAATGATCCTTTCCATTCACAAAATTGTAGTAGTATATTAAGGAAGATTTAGGATATATTCTAAATATCCCTTATTGCTTCTACATAAATCAGTTGAGTCCCATACCATCTGAAGCATGTGAAGATATTTTCTTTCAATATGTGCATCTTCATAAGAGACACCCTGATTATGGCAAGTGGTCTTTATGTGGCATAGTTTTACATGTGTTCATCCTTAAGTCCATGGAAC